>NC_141008.1:43914210-44140779 GCF_052327205.1 Somniosus microcephalus
GGTTGATGATGGATAGGCAATGGCAAACATTTAAAGATCGCATGGATGAACTACAGAATTTGTTCATCCCTGTTTGGCATTAAAATAAAACAAAAAAGGTGACTCAACCATGGCTAACAAGGGAAATTAGGGATAGCATAAGATCCAAGGAGAGGACATATAATTTGGCCAGAAAAAGCAGCTCACCTGAGGATTGGGAGCAGTTTAGGATTCAGCAAAGGAGGACAAAGGGATTAATTCAGAGGGGGAAAATAGATTATGAGAGTAAGCTTGCTGGAAACATAAAAGCTGACTGTAAAAGCTTCTATAGATATGTGAAGAGAAAAAGATTGGTGAAGTCAAGCGTAGGTCCCTTACAGTCAGAATCTGGGGAATTTATAATGGGGAACAAAGAAATGACAGGCCAATTAAATACATACTTTGGTTCTGTCTTCACAAAGGAGGACACAAATAACCTCCCAGAGATGTCGGGGAACATAGGGTCTAATGAGAGGGAGGAACAGTTCCCATGGATTGGAGGATAGCTAATGTAACCCCACTATTTAAAAAAGATGGTAGAGAGAAAACGGGGAATTATAGACCAGTAAGTCTGACATCGGTAGTGGGGAAAATGCTAGAGTCCATTATAAAAGATGTAATAGTAGAGCACTTGGAAAACAGTGACAGGATCGGACAAAGTCAACATGGATTTACAAAAGGTAAATCATGCTTGACTAATCTACTGGAATTTTTTGAAGATGTAACTGGTAGAATTGATAAGGGAGAATCAGTGGATGTGGTGTATTTGGACTTTCAGAAGGCTTTCGATAAGGTCCCGCATAAGAGGTAAGCGTGCAAAGTTAAAGCACACGGGATTGGGGGTAAGATACTGTCTTGGATAGAGAATTGGTTGTCTGACAGGAAGCAAAGAGTTGGAATAAACGGGTCTTTTTCCAAGTGGCAGGCAGTGACTAGTGGGGTACCGCAGGGATCGGTGCTAGGACCCCAGCTATTCACAATATATATAAATGATCTAGACGAGGGAACTAGATGTAGTATCTCCAAGTTTGCAGACGACACAAAGCTGAGTGGGCGTGTGTGCTGTGAGAGGGGTTGCAGAGAAACTCCAGTATGATTTGGACAGGTTGGGTGATTGGGCAGATGCATGGCAAATGCAGTATAATGTGGATAAATGCGAGGTTATCCACTTTGGTGGCAAAAACAGGAAGGCAGATTATTATTTGAACGGCAATAGATTGGGAAAAGGGGAAGTGCAACAAGACCTGGATGACCTTGTGCACCAGTCGCTGAAGGTAAGCATGCAGGTGCAGCAGGCGGTTAAGAAGGCAAATGGTATGTTGGCCTTCATAGCGAGAGGATTCGAGTACAGGAGCAAGGATGTCTTGCTGCAGTTGTACAGGGCCTTGGTGAGACCACACCTTGAGTATTGTGTGCAGTTTTGGTCACCTTATCTGAGGAAGGATGTTCTTGCCATGGAGGGAGTGCAGCGAAGATTCACCAGACTGATACCTGGGATGGCAGGAATGACGTATGAGGAGAGATTGGGTCGATTAGGCTTATATTCGCTAGAGTTTAGAAGAATGAGATTGGATCTCATTGAAACTTATAAAATTCTAACAGGACTAGACAGACTAGATGCAGGAAGGATGTTCCCGATGGCGGGGAGTCCAGAACCAGGGGTCACAGTCTAAGGATAAGGGGTAAGCCATTTAGGACTGAGATGAGGAGGAATTTCTTCACCCAGAGAGTGGTGAACCTGTGGAATTCTCTACCACAAAAGGCAGTTGAGGCCAATTCATTAAATATATTCAAGAAGGTGTTCGATATATTTCTTAAGGCTAAAGGGATCAAGGGATATGGGGAGAAGGCAGGGACCGGGTACTGAATTTGGATGATCAGCCATGATCTTATTAAATGGCGGAACAGGCTCGAGGGGCCGAATGGCCTACTCCTGCTCCTATCTTCTATGTTTCTATGTTAAAAAGGCATATGGGATACTTGCCTTCATTAGCCGAGGCATAGAATATAAGAGCAGGGAGGTTATGATGGAGCTGTACAAAACGCTAGTTAGGCCACAGCTGGAATACTGCGTGCAGTTCTGTTCGCCACACTATAGGAAGGGTGTGATTGCATTGGAGAGGGTGCAGAGGAGATTCACCAGGATGTTACCTGGGCTGGAGCACTTCAGCTATGAGGAGAGAATGGATAGGCTGGGGTTGTTTTCCTTGGAGCAGAGAAGGCTGAGGGGGGACCTGATTGAGGTGTACAAAATTATGAGGGTCATAGATAGGGTGGATAGAAAGGAATTTTTCCCCTTAGTAGAGGGGTCAATAACCAGGGGGCATAGTTTCAAGGTAAGGGGCAGGAGGTTTAGAGGGGATTTGAGGAAAAACTTTTTCACCCAGAGGGTGGTTTGAATCTGGAACTCACTGCCTGAAAGGGTGGTAGAGGCAGGAACCCTCACAACATTCAAGAAGCATTTAGATGAGCACTTGAAACGCCATAGCATACAAGGCTACGGACCAAGTGCTGGAAAATGAGATTAGAATAGACAGGGCTTGATGGCCGGCGCGGGCACGATGGGCCAAAGGGCCTCTTTCTGTGCTGTATGGCTCTATGAGAGAGAGAGAGAGACTGGGGAGCGAGAGAGAGAGAGAGACTGGGGAGCGAGAGAGAGGGACGGGTAGAGAGAGAGGGATGGAGAGAGAGAGGGATTGGGGAGAGAGAGAGGGATTGGGGAGAGAGAGTGACTGGGGTAGAGAGCGAGAGAGACTGGGGTAGAGAGCGAGAGAGACTGGGGGAGAGAGAGAGGGACGGAGAGAGAGAGAGGGATGGAGAGGGGGACGGAGAGAGAGAGGGGGGACGGAGAGAGAGAGGGATGGAGAGGGGGACGGAGAGAGAGAGAAGGGGACAGAGAGGGAGACGGAGGGGGTGAGGGAGACGGAGGGAGAAGGAGACGGAGGGACAGAGAGAGGGGTGAGAATCCAGACATGTGTCGTCTGTTCCCGGGACTGAGCGGCGGCTGCACTTTGGAACAACACACGTGGAGGTGCAGCACATGTACAATGGCCGCTGGACGGAGGCTAAAGCAAACAAGTTTTTGGCCCCCGATGAAACAAAAATGAGAAATTAAAAAAAATTCAGAAAATTATTTAAAGCCGGAAAAAAAGACGGGAAAGTGATATTGAATGTCCCGCGGTAAGTTCCAGTTAAATTTTGCCAGGTGTTGTCCCCATTTTGAAAGAGTATCAGGGTTATTTAATTCATGTTATGAAAGAGGGGAAAAGGTGTGTGCCCCTATTTGTACCTCAGAGTCTCGGCGAGACGGAGGGAATGGCAACAGAAAAGGAGGAAACAACTTCTCCAAAACTGATCCCAACTCATCGCCAAGACTGGGGAGAGATAACCTCGCCGCCTTCTTAGGAAGTTTAACCACTTTATTCACTTTCTTATTTGAGCTCCATTTGGAATTCGAGTTTATTTTATTATTTTTTGTTGTATGTTTAACGACAGCGTTGAAGAGGGAAAGAAATACTTGGAGCAACTTCTGTCAAAGCTGCAATGAGACTTGAAAGAATTTAAAGATTATTGATGAACTTTTCACAAAAAATGAGTGATAAAAACACTTCTTCCCCTAAGTTTTGAATATGATTTTGGAAGAAACAGAAGCAAAAATTCATTTCCCCCTCATCTAAACAAGTTTAAGCCAGGTCTTGAAGTCCAAACGCTTTTAAAGAGGGTCTGAATTGCTTAAAACATTTTAAAATTGAATTTTCTCAATATTTGATTTTGAATGATCGGCTGAAGTGAGTAGCTTTACACAAACATGCAACCATGCTGTTGAGGAGGGGGAGGGCAGGGGAGGATTTGTGGGAGTTACATACTTTTTATTGACTTTTTATAAAATATCATTAAGACGTTTAGGAAGAGAACCAAAAAGGGGAAAAACAAATCATTTTATTTTGTTTGTCGTTCTATAATCCTAACAAGTCCCAGGAATAATGTAAATATAGATTTCCTCTTAAATGTTTAGTGGAGTGTTAATAGAAACATGAGTTATGTAATGGTGTATAAAAATTGTAGGAAGCTACTTTAGAAGAAACTACTATTTATTTATTGAGAAAGTCACAGAAAATACTTTGATTAAACTGATAATGTACAATGTTGATTTGTTATAAATGTTTGAAATAGATTAAAAATTGAGAGTACAATGAAGTTTGTTTCCTGCTATTTAATTGGGAAGTACCTAAAAAATTTCAACACTTTTCGTGATAAGAACAGGGATTAATATTGTGGAGAATATTTGAGAGAAAAACATTAGAAGTGAAATTCATAAATTAACATCTTTACATCAATATATTACAGGTAGTAAACATTTCCAAGTCAGTCTGATTGGTTCTCCTGTCTAGGAAGAAAGATGAATGTTTATTTCTGTTAAATCATAGCTTTTCCTGCTTTTTGTTTTTAATTCGGTGACGCAAATTGTGTATGTGTTTTTCTACACTTGTGAATAAGTGCTGCATTTCTGACATGTTACATGGGGGTGTGCTGGTTCAAGAAGACAGCGTTTGTTAATGGAAGTGATTGAAGTTGAAAATACTGATATCCGTTTTTGTTCAATTCTTTTTAATACTGTGAACTAAAGAACTACAACACTTTATATTTATTCAAAAGCAAAATACTGTGGATGCTGGAAATCTGAAATAAAAACAGAAAATGCTGGAAATACTCAGCAGGTCAGGCAGCATCTGTGGAAAGAGAAACAGAGTTAATGTTTCAGGCCAAGCCAACAGCTGTACATGGCGAAATCGATAAAACAGCCAGCCCTTCTGATGATGGGGTCCATAGCCTGCTTGGCTTCAGATGGTATGCTGTCACCTGCTGCAGCCTGAATCAACCCAGTCGCGAAAAAATGTAGAGCCATCGTGATCTTGTCGGCGACAAGCACCACATGGCCACCTCTCAGTGTGGGCCCCAGGTATGTCTACAGGTGACCACGGGCAGTGACAAGCTCACAGCTCAACTGAAGCCTCCTAACACATTGGGCAGGATTTTCATTGGGCCGTGGAGGCGGGATTGGAGGCGTGTCGGGGGTTAAAATCCCGAAATCGGGGGGGCACGATCTCATCCCGCCCCAACCCGCCTCCATGCCAGTTTCAAAGGAGGCGGGTACCCGACCCGCACTGGGACCCGCCTCCCCGAGGCGGGAAGGGGATTAGTGCCAATTAACTGCCTGTTAACAGGTAGTTAACAGGCAGTTTTTAGCCTAATCCCTATTTTCATTGTTGAAATGTGGGATTCCCGACGGCTCCAAACCACGCCAAGTTAGCGAGGCGGACTGTCGGGCTGAAGGACTTGGAGGGGTCGAGATGTCCGGTGTTCAGGTGAGTGATGGGTGCATGAGTGCAGAGGTAAGTGTGTTTGGTGTGTTTAAAGTGTTTAAATAAGTTTTACTTACATTTACATACCTTTACAGCCTTCCTTTCCTCAGGTCTCGGGAGTCCCTTATCTCACTGGCACAGAAAGCAGAATGGCCGCGATCTGTCTAAAGTTCCAGCATTCAGCTTTCTGTTCCGGGGAGATATCTAAATCATCCTGAGAGGAAGGTATTAACCTGGAGCACAGATTGTCAGTGTTTGACAGCTTCAAACAGCTGTGAAACACTGATATTTCATCTGTCTAAAGGTCTTGACAGATGAAATATCAATCTTAATCACCTGTTGCCGGGTGGCCCTTAATTGGCCTGCTGAGCCCGCTGGGCTTTCTCATCAAGGTCAATCACGTCAAAATCGCGTGGGTTGGCTAGAACTTGATGGAGGCAGGACTACAACCCCAAAAGTTGTAGTCCCGCCTCCTACACGCCTCCTCAATGAAAATCCAGCCCATTGTTTCTCAGTGAAATGGAGGTACATCATGTAGTTTCTGTAGACTCCTTTGTGGATAGTGGCACCTTCGTTGACCCTCCTCCCTCAATCCGTGGCATTTTCCAGCAGTCTCCTGTGCACCTTGACCCTCACTGACTAGCTGCTCATGTTCCTCTTCCTCCTCCAGCTAGGAGTTGCCAGAACTGCCCCACATCAGGAGCACTCAGATACACAAGAAAATAAATTCTCTGCTTCTATATTTACAGCT
The DNA here is from genome assembly GCF_052327205.1 of Somniosus microcephalus. Classification (NCBI taxonomy): domain Eukaryota; kingdom Metazoa; phylum Chordata; class Chondrichthyes; order Squaliformes; family Somniosidae; genus Somniosus; species Somniosus microcephalus. Next base: position 43,920,343 of record NC_141008.1, read on the forward strand.
CTGCACCAATCAGTTCTTCCTCACACATCTTCTCCATGATGCTGCAAACTGCAGAGTCTCCCTTTAAGTGTTCCTGGTTTGCTTCCTCTAATGCCCATTTTCCTGAACGGGTCCTTCACTGAATGGCTGCCCCAATATTTTCTGTAAGATTGCAGCAGTGTTCTATCTGCATGAGCAAACTCTTACTTAATATTTAAATTGTGTTGCCACTTGCTACAGGTGGAGGCCTGGACCACTCGGGTCCTTTGGGCAGTCAAAATGGTGGCGGGGCCAACGGAGGCGCGATGTGGGCAGTAAAAACTGCACCGCCATTTTTAGTGTCTGAACGCCCATTAATGCCAGGTGCAGGCAGTGAAAATTGACCCCAATAAACGGGTAATTAAATCTCCCAGAACGATAATTTTGTTATTCCTACTCATCTCGCCAGACAAGCTGCGGATTTCCTTTCCGTTTCCTTCCTATGATTTGGATGTCTGTAAATACGCCCCAACTATTGGAACCACCCCTGTTTATCTTTGAGATAGAACTACACTGGCTGTCTGTCCCTCCCCTGCCTGTCCCTCCCTCCAGCAACTATTCCCTCTTTTACCAATATTGCCACTCCACCTCCTTTATCTTTTTTATGTGTCCTAAATATATTACATCCCAATAGTTTTAATTCCCATTCTTGTCCAATTAGCAGAGAGCTTTCTGTTGATGCTTTAAATCTCACTCTTCCTGTAAAGTAATTGCTTTCGGTTTAATTTCCACACCCTACATATTGCAATATCTGTGATTTAAACTTTTTTTTGCTTTTCATTTAAAAACACTACACCATTCCTCATTTTTTTGTGTCTGCGCTACTCCCTACCTGGAGCGAGCCCTAAGCTTTATTAATTTCATTTATTAACCCAAACTCTGAACCACTTGGGCAATTCCAGTTTATATTATATAAAATTACAAAGAATTTGTGCTTGCTGTCACACAAGCCAAATCATAAAATAAGACTTTATAAAAATATCAGATGGAAACTGTCACGCAGTTTAAAAAATCCAAATAAATAGTTTGACACACACTGGGAACTGTGCAATGGATATTTTTTGCCATTGTCAGTGGAATTTTATATCTACATATTGTATCTCCCCCACAGTGCTTTATTTACTGTTATATTCTTTGAAGCCGTTAGTGTGACCTTTGATGTCATCACATTCCTTTTGGTGATAGGAGGAGTGGGGAGTGTTTGAGTTTTGTAGGCGACGCTTTAGATCGATGACTCACAGGTTCTGGCTACCCAGCTGCAGAAACAAGATCATCGTTTCCTGCTCACTGCTTCAGGGCTATCTGACATTGGAGTTACGGTATTGGAATCACAGGCAGTTGCTTGTTTGAAACCCAAGGCTGCCTGACAGCATTCCTGTCGGTCAAAATTCAGCCAGTGTGTAAGAGTATTTTATACTTCATGGAGAACTTTATGCCGTCCTATTTGACCCTGAGATGAACTTTCTCCCACATATCCGCTCCATCACCAAGATCGCCTATTTCCATCTCCGTAACATCGCTAGACTCTGCCCTGCTTCAGCTCATCTGCTGCTGAAACCCTCATCCACGTCTTTGTTGCCTCTAGACTTGACTATTGTCATTCTCTCCTGGCTGGCCTCCCATCTTCCACTTAGTAAGAACATATAAGAGCAGGAGTAGGCCGTACGCCACTCAATAAGATCATGGCTGATCATCGACCTCAATTCCACTTTCCCGCCCAATCTCCATATCCCTTGATTCCCCTAGAGTCCAAAAATCTATCTATCTCAGCCTTGAATATACTCACAGCCCTCTGGGGCAGAGAATTCCAAAGATTCACAACCCTCTGAGTGAAGAAATTACTCCTCATCTCGGTCTTAAATGGCCTACCCCTTATTCTAAGACTATGCCCCCTAGTTCTAGACACTCCAGCCTGGGGAAACAACCTCTCAGCATCTACCCTGTCAATCCCCTTCAGAATCTTGTATGTTTCAATGAGATCACCTCTCATTCTTCTAAACTCCAGAGAGTATCGGCCCATTCTACAGAATCTCTCATCATAGGACAGCCCTCTCATCGCAGGGATCAATCCAGTGAACCTTTGTTGCACCGCCTCCAAGGCAAGTATATCGTTCCTTAGATAAGGAGACCAAAACTGTGCACAGTACTCCAGGTGTGGTCTCACCAAGGCCCTGTACAATTGTAGCAAGACTTCCTTACTCTTATATTCCAACCCCCTTGCAATAAAGGCCAACATGCCATTTGCTTTCCTTATTGCTTGCTGTACCTGCATATTAGCTTTCTGTGTTTCTTGTACAAGGACACTCAAATCTCTCTGAACACCAACATTTAAAAGTTTCTCACCATTTAAGAAATATTCTGTTTTTCTATTCTTCCTACCAAAGTGAATAACCTCACATTTCCCTACATTATACTCTATCTGCCACATTGCTGCCCATTCACTTAGTCTATCTATATCCCTTTGCAGACTCTTTTTGTGTTCTCCTCACAGCTTACTGTCCCACCTAGCTTTGTATCATCAGCAAACTTGGATACATTACACTCAGTCCCTTCATCTAGGTCATTAATATAGATTGTAAATAGCTGAGGCCCCAGCACTGATCCTTGCAGCACCCCACTAGTTACAGTCTGCCAACCTGAAAAAGACCCGTTTAGACCCGTTTATCCCTACTCTCTGTTTTCTGTCTGTTAACCAATCCTCTATCCATGCTATTATATTACCCCCAACCCCATGAGTCCTTACCTTGTGCAATAATCTTTTATGTGGCACTTTATCAAATGCCTTTTGGAAATCCAAATATACTCCATCCACTGGTTCCCCTTTATCTATCCTGTGAGTTACATCCTCAAAAAACTCTAATAAATTTGTCAAACACGATTTCCCTTTCATAAAACCATGTTGACTCTGCCTAATCATGTTATGATTTTCTAAGTGTCCTGATACCATTTTCTTAACAATGGATTCCAGCATTTTCCCGATGACTGATGTCAGGCTAACTGGCCTGTGGTTCCCTGTTTTCTATCTCCCTCTCTTTATTGGCGGTGTTACATTTGCGACCTTCCAATCCGCTGGGACCGTTCCAGAGTCTAGGGAATTTTGGAAGATCAAAACCAATGCATCCACTATCTCTGCAGCCACCTCTTTTAGAACCCTAGGGTGTAGGCCCTCAGGTCCAGGGGATTTATCGGCTTTTAGTCCCACTAGTTTCTCTAGTACTTTTTCTCTACTATATTAATTGCGTTAAGTTCCTCCCCCTTGGTTCTCCACGATTTTTGGTATGCGTTTTGTGTCTTCTACTGTGAAGACAAGATACAAAATATTTGTTTAACGTTTCTGCCATTTCCTTATTCCCCATAATAATTTCTCCTCTCTCGGTCTCTAAGGGACCAACGTTTACTTTTGCTACTCTCTTCATTTTTACATACTTGTAGAAGCTCTTCAATCTGTTTTTATATTTCTTGCTAGTTTTCTATCATTCTATTTTTTCCCTTTTTATCAATTTTTTGGTCATCTTTGCTGGTTTCTAAAACTCTCCCAATCTTCAAGCTTACTACTATTCTTCGCAACATTATAAGCTTCTTCTTTCAATCTAATGCTATCCTTAACTTGTTTAGTTAGCCACGGATGGATAATTTTTCCCATGGAGTTTTTGTTTCTCAATGGAATGTATTTTTGTTGAGAATTATGAAATATTTCTTTAAATGCTAGCTACTGCTTATCTACCACCATATCTTTTAATCTATTTTTCCAATCTACCTTAGCCAACTCGTCCCTCATACCTATGTAATTGGCTTTATTTAAGTTTAAGACTCTAGTTTCGGAATTCGGCAAGTCACTCTCAAACTTAATGTGAAATTCTATCATATTATGATCGCTTTGCCCCAGAGGATCCTTTACTATGAGATTGCTAATTAACCCTGCCTCATTACACAATACAAGATCTAAAATAGCCTGTTCCCTGGTCCATGACGTATTGTTCTAGGAAACTGTCCCAAATGCATTCCATGAACTCATCCTCCAGACTACCTTTGCCAATTTGATTTGTCCAGTCTATACGAAGATTAAAGTCCTCCACGATTATTGCATTACCTTTGTTACAAGCTCCTATTATTTCTTGATTAATATTCTGTCCAACGGTATAGCTACTGTTAGGGGGCCTATTTACTACTCCCACCAGTGTTTTCTGCCCCTTACTATTCCTTATCTCCACCCATACTGATTCTACTTCCTGATTCGAGCCGAGATCCTTTTTCTCTACTGTCCTTATGTCATAATTTATTATCAGGGCTACCCACCCACCTTTTCCATTCTGCCTGTCTTTCCGGTGCTGTGGTCAGCTTGCCCATCTTCCCTGCAGTCCTTTTCCTCATCCATACAGGTAGCAAGCACCTGGTACCTGTTGGACAAGTTCAAGGGCTGAAGCTCCTCCACCACTACATCCTGGGTCCCCATACCTGCCTGACTCGCAGTCACATCCTCCTGTCCCTGACCACTGACGAACTCTAAAGTACTACTTAACCTAAAGGGTGTGACTCCCTCCTGGAGCAAAGTGTCCAGGTAACTCCCCCCCTCCCTGATGCCCCGCAATGTCTGCAGCTCGTACTCCAGCTCAACAATTCTGAGCCAAAGTTCCTCGCATTGCAGACACTTACTGCAGCTCGGGATCGCGATGCTCTCCACAAACTCCCACATGCTGCAGTTACGACACACCACCTGCCCTGCCATTTCTAACCTTGCTTTATTTATTAATTAATTAGTTAAACCTTTATTCAATCGATATTTTAGTTTTATTGTTTGATTATTTTATCTAGTTTGTTATTCATTTAATAAGTACTAGCACGTTACAGTTTCTCAGCTCTTAATTTAACCCCCTTCCCTAACTTAGAGAGCAAAAATAAGCTGTAATATTCACCAACCAATCATCTACCTGCTCTCCTGTGACGTCACTCTTTGATTTTTTTGTCGTTGTTTTTGAATCGGAGCCTCGTCGCTGCCGCTGCTTTAATTCAGCTCCGCTCTCGGGCCACTCTCTCTCCTCTCGCCGCTGCTGCTGCTTTAATTCAGGTCCGCTCTCAGGCCGCTCTTTATCCTCTCGCCGCTGCTGCTGCTTTAATTCAGGTCCGCTCTCAGGCCGCTCTTTATCCTCTCGCCACTGCCGATCGGGATCGGTGCTGGAACCACTGTTGTTCACAATTTACGTGAATGATTTGGACTCGGGAATCGGACATACAATTTCAAAATTTGCGGGCGACACCAAATTGCGGGGTGTAGTTAATACATAGGATATATGGCACAGAAACAGGCCATTCGGCCCAACCACTCCATGCTGGCATTTATGCTCCACATGAGTCTCCTCCTGTCTTTCCTCGCCTAAATCTATCAACATAACCCTCTATTTCCTTCTCCCTCATATGTTTGTCCAGCCCCCCCTTAACTGCATCTATACTATTCGCTTCAACCACTCCCTGTGGTAGCGAGTTCCACATTCTCACCACTCTGGGTAAAGAAGTTTCTTCTGAATTCCCTATTGGATTTCTTGGTGACTATCTTATATTGATGGCCTCTAGTTATGCTCTTCCCCACAAGTGGAAACATTCTCTCTGTATTCACTCTATCAAAATTTTTCATAATTTTGAAGACCTCTATTAGGTCACCCCTCAGCCTTTTTTCAAGAGAAAAGAGACCCAGCCCGTTCACCCTTTCCTAATATGTATACCCTCGCATTTCTGTTATCTTCCCTGTAAATCTTCTCTGCACCCTCTCCAGTGCCTCTTTATGCTTTTTATAATATGGCAACCAGAACTGTATGCAGTACTCCATGTGTGGTCTAACCAAGGTTCGATACAGGTTTGGCATAACTTCCCTACTTTTCAATTCTATCCCTCTAGAAATAAACCCTAGTGCTTGGTTTGCTTTTTCTGTGGCCTTGCTAACCTGTGGCGCAACTTTTACTGATTTGAGTATTTGTTCTCCGAGATCCCCTTGTTCCTCTACCCCACCTAGACTCGCACCCTCCAAGTGATAAGTGACCTCCCTATTCTTCCTACCAAAATGTAATACCTCACATTTATCTGTGTTGAACTTCATTTGCCAATTATATGCCCATTCTACAAGTTTATCAATGTCCTCCTGTAACTTGTTGCAGTCCTCCTCAGTATTGACTATCCCCCCAATTTGGTGTCATCCACAAATTTCGAAATTGTGTTTTTGATTCCTAAGTCTAAATCGTTAATGTACGGTGGCATAGCGGTTAGCGCTGTTGCCTCACAGCGCCAGAGACCCGGGTTCGAATCCGGCCTCGGGTGACTGTCTGTGTGGAGTTTGCACATTCTCCCCGTGTTTGCGTGGGTTTTCTCCGGGTGCTCCGGTTTCCTCCCACAGTCCAAAGATGTGCGGGTTAGGTTGATTGGCTATGATAAATTGACCCTTAGTGTTAGGGGGATTAAATACGTGGGGTTACGGGGATAGGGTGGGATATGTGCTGGTGTAGGGGTTACGGGGATCGGGTGGGATATGTGTCGGTGCAGGCTCGATGGGCCGAAATGGCCTCTATCTGCACTGTGGGGTTTCTGTGATTCTGTGAAATTGTGAACAGCAGTGGTCCCAGCACTGATCCTTGTGGAACACCACTACCCACCTTCTGCCACTGTGAATAGCTACCCTTTACTCCTACTCTCTGCTTTCTGTCCTGAAGCCAGCCAGCAATCCATTCTGCTACTTGTCCCCTGACACCGCATTCTCTGGCCTTATTCATTAGTCTATTATGGGGTACCTTATCGAAGGCCTTTTGAAAATCCAGATAAATTACACCTACTGCATTACCATTGTCTACTCTTACCTCTTCAAAAAATTCAATAAGGTTGGTCAAGCAAGACTTTCCCTTTTGAAATCTATGTTGACTATTCATTTTTGGTTTCCAGATGTTCTTCTATTTTCTCCTTTACAAATACAAAGCAAGAATGTGGCAAAATACGGGAAGACATTAAAAATCTTGCAGAATGGGCATGTAATTGGCAAATGAATTTCAATATAGATAAGTGTGAGGTGGTGCATTTTGGTAGGAAGAATAAGGAGGCCACATACTGCTTGGATAATAAGGGCTGGATTTTGCCAAGCCCGAGGAGGCGGGAATGGAGGCGTGTGGGGTGTTAAAATTGCAAAAAGTGGCGGGCGGGCTCCATCCCGCCTCCAAGCAATTTTCCCAAATGCGTGGTTTCTGATCCCGTCTCCGTCCCGCCTCTAAGGCCCTTAACAACCACTAAATTGTCTCTATAATCCCATTTTGAGAGGCCTTTCTGATTTTAACACATTTCCCACGTGATTCACGTCTCCTCTGAAACATGACGGTGAAACCTGGCGGGAGCACAATTGGATTGCTGACTATCAGCAGCAGCGCCACCATTAAATAGGAGATTTGATCAGTCATCATTTGCAGGTGACAGGACTTTGTTGTCTCAGGTCTGGGGGAACTTTTAGCAGGCATAACCATAGCTGTGGAAGTTTGGAGCCTGACACCCATCTCCAGTGTGACCTCCTGGGAAACCCCTCTCGCCAACTGAGGCATACCAGAAGCATGGGAACCATTTATTTCCTTTCCTCCTGGACATCAGATGAGGATGAAGACCAGCCGCGGCAGCAGCAGAACCATGAACAACAGCAGCGGCAACAACAGGAGCGCCAAGCTGCTGCTCACCCACCTGAAGCTGCACAGGCCAGAAGGCGCCAGCCCATGGAAGCCCGTCGGTGCAGGAGATACCCCCCAAACAGGGTCTACAGACAGAGGATCAGCTACCTCAACATGAGTGAGCAGCAGTGCCAAAGGCGGCTCCGACTTTCGCGAGAGGTAGTGGGTGACATCTGCGCAATGGTGCAGCAAGACCTGGAGCCCAGAGGAGCAGGTAGACACCCCTTACCAGTGGCCATCAAAGTCACCACCGCACTCAACTTTTTTGCTTCAGGCTCATTCCAGGGATCAGCAGCAGACATCAGCGGCATCTCCCAGGCGGCCGCACACACTTGCATCACGCAGGTAACCGATGCCCTCTTTGCCATCGCGCACAATCACATCCATTTCTCCAAGGATCAAGCAAGTGTCACGGCGCGTGCGGTTGGATTAGTGATGCGCTATCAATTACTCATAAAAGACTGAGGCCTAGAAATTGAGTTGGCGCCGCTCCAGGGCTTTAGCGCCGGAAATTTAGCGCCGGCGCTAAGTCCCCCTGCGCGCGCCAAAAATTCAGTAGCGCTGCGCCCAGACGGCTGCCGGCGCTACTGGAGGGTGTCAGCGCCTCGCAATGGGCGCTGACTGCCGCATTGTGGCGCTAATCCGCCGCTGCGGCACCCGATGCGGTGCGGCAGGCTGGGGAAGTGCAGCCCTCCTCCTTCCGTTAAGGAGGAGCTGCCTGCACCCGACCGCTGGCCGTTGATCTGTGGAGAAAAATGAGCCCGGCACCTCGGAGAAGTGCCGGGCTCGCGGCCCACACGCATCTGTGCCGCGGGGGGGTGTTGGAGGAGTCCGGGGAGGGAGGTGCGGGCAGGCGGCCGCCGGGAAAGCGGCCGGCCGCCGGGCGACCTTAATGCGCCGGCGCTAAGACCCGTAGCAAACTTTTGAAAAATCGTTGGTTACGGCTGCCACGGGCGAGGCGGCCGCAACTCAATTTCGGCGTTCGGGCGCGTTGCCACGGCAACCAGGACGCTGCGCACACCGATGACGTCATCGGTGCCGGCGCAGCGCAACCGGCTAACGCCGATGGCAGCGCCCAAGTGAATTTCTCAATCGGCTGTACTTGCGACGCTAGGCCCTCTAGCGCCTCAAAATGGGCGCTAACCCCACTCAATTTCTAGGCCTGAGAGTTAAGAGAGTAACTAAAGGCTTTTATTAACAAAAGAATGAAGGTCTGCCTCGAGTGGTCGACCGGTCCAGAATACAAAGGGCTGGGGAGCAGTCACCTTTATACTAGGACTTGTGGGAGGAGTCAGCCGAGGCATGTCCAGGCATGTACACAGTGGAATACAAACAGTGGTTTACCACAATTAGCTAATCTGGCAGGCTTTCCAAGGGTGCAGGGCGTCTTTCCTCTCATGGGTCAGGTCCCCCTCAGTGCTTGCAAGTGGCTTGAGAGCACCTTGCTACACATCAGGGGGGGCATGGGGACCCATATCTGCACTGGCAGTCCTACTCAGAAGGACTTCCAGGAAGCTCTGGTTTCTCTGTTCAATAGCTGACCATCGCTCCTCCAGAGATGTCAGTCTATTCTGAACACTCACCATGTTTTCCTCACTCCGGCGACTTACTGCCTCCATGGTCGTAGCCAGCCTTTCCATGGAGGTTGCCATCCTTGCCGTGGTGCTGCGTTCATGCGCTAATGACTCCACGAAGGCTCTGCTCATGTTCGCGATGGACTCCTCCATTCGCTCCACACTCGCAGCGACCCTGGAGACAAAACCTGCCAGAGTCTCCTGCACCTGTTCCTGGAGTTCCAGCACCGCTGTTCTTCTGGATGGACCCAGAGGCAGAGGGTCGACATGCAGCTGACCGAGCTGGGAGAGCCCTGCGCCCTCCGACTAGGAATCTCCACTGCTGTCCCTGTCTCCACAATCTGCTGATGCTCACTTGTGAGCTGTGATACACCAAGTGACAACACTGCACTATCTCGCGATGGTCCCACCGAGATGTGAGTGCCTGCGCTGGTGCTGGGCTGGCTGAATTCTGCTGACGCTGCGCCCTCAGAGGTTGCAGCTTCCTCTGAGGAGTCTGGAGACTCAGGCTGTTCCTCCTGGATAGTGGTAACGAGGGCTCTCGATGGTCCTGTGGGGGAGTAAAGGAAAGAGTCAGAGATGTGAGGCCAAGGTTACATGCACATTGCATATTGCAGATGATCATAAGTCCATCTGTTAGAGCTTCAGAATCATTATCAGCGATTCATGCAATGTCAATGAGAGAGATGAAAAACTATTCTGTCACCAGCTTTCTCTGAAGCACCCATCTGTCCGTCCCCCACTTGCGCATCGTCCTCGAGTCCCACTATCACCAGGATCGCCTCCTCCCAGGGGGTGAGCTGGGTTACTGAGGGAGGCCCTCCTCCTGTCCTTGCTCTTTCCCTCTTATTGTGAGCTCTCTTTTCCTGCAATGAGGGAGACAAGTGGAGTTTGAGTGAGAATGAAGGAGTGAGTGTAGTGAATCCATAGCTTAGATGCTTAGAAGATGACAAAGATGGAGTGAGTTGGCAAGACCAAGGGCCCTCCCTGTGTTTTGTAAGTTGTTTTCATAGCATCACAGAGATAGGGAGTGTGAGGGCTGCATAGTCGAATAGCTAGGTGAATGTGACCATAGAGAGAGAGGGAATGGGTAAGGGTGCAGGGATGTCAGTGTCAAGTGGGATGTGGAGGAAGAGATTGCTAAAGCTGAGTGCTGGTGAGGAGAGGCAATGGGGATCAGATTGAGGGTGATGGCAAAGTTATACTCACTTTTCCAGTGCGCAGAAGGTCATGAAACCTCTTCCTGCACTGAAGCCAAGTTCTGCGGATGAGGGACAACGAGTTCACCTCCTGGGCCACCTGGACCCACACAGCCTTGGTCTGCTGGGGGGTTTCTTCCTCCCTGAAGAAGGGAAGAGCACCTCCTTACTAGCTCTTGCTCCCTCCACTAAAGCTTGCAGGGCGACGTCATCAAATTTGGGAGCAGACTTAGGTCTCCCGCTGCTCATTCTGCCTCCAGGTCCCTCTCACTGCAAAGGCCAAAAGGTTGGCAGTCTGCAGAAGAAGCAAGGCTTCTTGCGGACCTTAAATGCAGCAGCAATGATGACTCATCGGAGGCGAGTTTCAGACTGAAAAAGCTAATTGGGCCATGGGTTCCCACACGCTGAAACTCAATTGCCCAATTATGTGAAAATCGCATCAATCTCCCACATCGATTTGGAATCGGGTGGATAACACGAAAAGCGGATGACACGACCCCAGCCCGCTCCAATGACAAAATCCAGCCCTAAGAGTCTGAATGCAGTAGAGGAGAAAAGGGATCTAGGGGTACAGGTACACAAATCACTAAATATAGTGATGCAGGTTGAGGCCATTAAAAAAAAGCAAGCCAAGCACTGGGGTTCATTTCTAGAGGGATAGAATTGAGAAACAGAGAAGTTATGTTAAACTTGTATCGAACCTTGGTTAGACCACACTTGGAGTGCTGCGAACAATTCTGGCCTCCATATTATAAAAAGGATATAGAGGCACTGGAGAAGATGCAGAAAAGATTTACAAGGATGATACCAGAACTGAGAGGTTATACCTATCAGGAAAGATTGAACAGGCTGGGACTCTTTTCTCGAGAAAATAGTAGGCTGAGGGGATGACCTGATAGAGGTCTTTAAGATGATGAAAAGGTTTGATAGATAGGCTTGGAGAAATGTTTCCATTTGTGGGGGAGTCCAACACTAGAAGTCATAAATATAAGATAGTCACTAATAAATCCAATAGGGAATTTCGACACCAAGCTGGGTGGGCGTGTGTGCTGTGAGGAAGATGCCGAGAAACTCCAGTATGATTTGGACAGGTTGGGTGATTGGGCAGATGCAGTATAATATGGATAAATACGAAGTTATCCATTTTGGTGGCAAAAACAGGAAGACAGATTATTATCTGAACGGCAATAGATTGGAAGAAGGGGAAGTGCAACGAGACCTAGGTGTCCTTGTGCACCAGTCGCTGAAGGTAAGCATGCAGGTGCAACAGGCAGTTAAGAAGACAAATGGTATGTTGGCCTTCATAGCGAGAGGATTCGAGTACAGGAGCAAGGATGTCTTGCTGCAGTTGTACAGGGCATTGGTGAGACCACACCTTGAGCATTGTGTGCAGTTTTGTTCGCCTTATCTGAGGAAGGATGTTCTTGCCATGGAGGGAGTGCAGCGAAGATTCACCAGACTGATACCTGGGATGGCAGGAATGACGTATGAGGAGAGATTGGGTCAATTGGGCTTATATTTGCTGGAGTTTAGAAGAATGAGAGGGGATCTCATTGAAACTTACAACATTCTAACAGGACTAGACAGACTAGATGCAGAAAGGATGTTCCTGATGGCGGGGGAGTCCAGAACCAGGGGTCACAGTCTAAGGATAAGGGGTAAGCCATTTAGGACAGAGATGAGGAGGAATTTCTTCACCCAGAGAGTGGTGAACCTGTGGAATTCTCTACCACAAAAGGCAGTTGAGGCCAATTCATTAAATATATTCAAGAAGGAGTTAGATATATTTCTTAAGGCTAAAGTGATCAAGTGATATTGGGAAAAAGTAGAGACAGGGTACTGAATTTAGATGATCAGCCATGATCTCATTAAATGGCGGAACAGGCTCGAGAGGCCGAATGGCTATTAATTTAGGAGAGACTTCCTTACCCAGAGAGTGGTGAGAATGTTTAACTCGCTATCACAGGAAGTGGTTGAGGCGAATAGCATAGATGCATTTAAAGTGAAGCTAGATAAACACATGAGGAAGAAAGGAGTAGAAGGATATGTACATGGGGTTAGATGAAGACGTGTCGGAGGAGGCTCGTGTGGCGCATATACACTGGCATAGACCTGTTGGGCCGAATGGCCTGTTTCTTTGCTGTACATTTGATGTAACTCGCTGTAGAGTTAGGGTTAGGGTAGGGATTGCGGGCAGGAGAGTGGTTGTCCCCTCTTTTGTTCGTATTCTCATTTCTTGAGTGTTTTTGTTTCACTGGTCCTGCCACTTTTATTTGGCTCACGCTTTCTATTGCTTTTTGTCCAGTTTTACTTGCCATTATCCTTTTTTTTGGTAGCTTTTCCTAAGCCCAGCTCGGGCGATGGTAGTGAGGTTGATTCTGGCCCACATCAAACTGTGACATCCTAAATTAGGATGGTTTGCTCCGTGGGTGCAGTTTATTTGAGTGTTGCGGGTTGGCTTCAGTATTGAGAGTTGGGGTTCGCAGCATCTGTTGGATTGAGAGAGGGTCGATAGATCTGGTTTAGGTTAGAATCAGGATAAGGATCATAGTTGAGTATATTTTAGGGTGAGGGTTTCAGGTTAGGTCAGGGTCCGGGGTAGTCAGGATTCGGGTTGTGGGTAGGATCCGGGATAGAAGATAGGATTAGGGTTAGGGTTTGGTCTGTTTTTGTGCTGTATACTCAATGTAACTCGATGCATAGTTAGGGTGAGGGCTAGGCTTTGGGTTAGTGTTACTGTTAGAGTTCGAATTTGGGTTAGGGTTAGTGTTATGGTTAGAGTTAGGGTTTAGGTTAGGAGTGGAAGGAGGGAAGAGAGGCGGAGAAGTTTAGGCAGGGAATTCCAGAGCTTAGGGCCTAGGCAACAGAAGGCATGGCCACCAATGGTTGAGCGATTATAATCAGGGATGCTCAAGAGGGCAGAATCAGAGGAGCGCAGATATCTTGCGGGGGTGGGGGGGAGCTGTGGGGCTGATTACAGAGATAGGGAGGGGTGAGGCCATGGAGAGCTTTATAAACAAGAATGAGAATTTTTGAACTCGAGGCTTTGCTTAACCGGGAGCCAATGTAGGCCAGCGAGCACAGGGGGTGATGGGTGAACGGGATTTGGTGCAAGTTAGGACACGGGCAGTCGAGTTTTGGATCACCTCAAGTTTACGTAGGGTAGAATATGAGACGCCAGCCAGGAGTGCGTTGGAATAGTCAAGTCTAGAGGTAACAAAGGCATGGATGAAAAAAGATTTAGGGTGAACTATCTCTCGATATTAATAGAGGGCTGCCCATCTCACAGGTCACAGGTCACGGTCCGAGAGCTGCCTATCTCACAGGTCACGGTCCGAGAGCTGTTATCTCACAGGTCACAGCTCACGGTCCGAGAGCTGCCCATCTCACAGGTCACGGTCCGAGAGCTGCCCATCTCACAGGTCACGGTCCGAGAGCTGCCCATCTCACAGCTCACGGTCCGAGAGCTGCCCATCTCGCAGCTCACGGTCCGAGAGCTGCCCATCTCACAGGTCACGGTCCGAGAGCTCCCCATCTCACAGGTCACGGTCCGAGAGCTGCCCATCTCACAGCTCACGGTCCGAGAGCTGCCCATCTCACAGCTCACGGTCCGAGAGCTGCCCATCTCACAGCTCACGGTCCGAGAGCTGCCCATCTCACAGCTCACGGTCAGAGAGCTGCCCATCTCACAGCTCACGGTCCGAGAGCTGCCCATCTCACAGGTCACGGTCCGAGAGCTCCCCATCTCACAGGTCACGGTCCGAGAGCTGCCCATCTCACAGGGCACGGTCCGAGAGCTGCTCATCTCACAGGTCACGGTCCGAGAGCTGCCCGTCACGCAAGTCACAGGTCACATTGTCCTAGAGCTGTACATCACTCAGGCCACAACGGTCCGAGTGCTGCCCCCCGCTCAGGAGTGGGCAAGAACATGGCAAATGGAATATAATATGGAGAAATGTGAAGTTATCCACTTTGGTAGGTAAAATAGAAAAGCAGAGTATTTTTTAAATGGTGAGAGATTGGGAAATGTTGGTGTTCAGAGGGACCTGGGTGTCCTTCTATACGAATCACTGAAAGTTAACTTGCAGGTACAGCAAGCAATTAGGAAAGCAAAGGCCTTTATTACAAGAGGATTTGAGTATAAGAGTAAAGACGTCTTACTGCAATTATATAGGGCCCTGGTGAGACCACACCTGGAGTATTGTGTACAATTTTGGTCTCCTTACCTAAGGAAGGATATACTTGCCATAGAGGGAGTGCAACGAAGGTTCACCAGACTGGTTCCTGGGATGGGGGGGATTGTCCTATGAGGAGAGATTGAGTAGACTGGGCCTATATTCTCTAGAGTTTAGAAGAATGGGAGGTGATCACATTGAAACATACAAAATTCTTACAGGGCTTGACAGGGTAGATGCAGGGAGGATGTTTCCCCCTGGTTGGGGAGTCTAGAACCAGGGGTCACAGTCTCAGAATAAGGGGTCGGCCATTTAGGACCGAGATGAGGAGAAATTTCTTCATTCAGAGGGTGATGAATCTTTGGAATTCTCTACCCCAGAGGGCTGTGGAGGCTCAGTCGTTGAGTATATTCAAGACAGAGATCGATAGATGTTTGAATATTAAGGGAATCAAGGGATATGGGGATAGTGCAGGAAAGTGGAGATGAGGTAGAAAATCAGCCTTGATCTTATTGAATGGCGGAGCAGGCTCAAAGGGCCAAATGGCCTACTCCTGCTCCTATTTCTTATGTTCTTATGTTCATAGGTCACTGTCCGGGAGCTGCCCATCACTCAGGTCACAGGTCATGACTGTCCAAGTACTGCCCCCCTCTCAGGTCACAGGTTATGGTCCGAGAGTTTCCCATCACGCAGGTGAATGGCCTCCTCCTGTTCCCGTGTAACAGGCTGGAGGGGCTGAATGACCTCCTCCTGTTCCTGTGTAACAGGCTCAAGGGGCTGAATGATCTCCTGTTCCTGTGTAACAGGCTTGAGGGGCTGAATGATCTCCTGTTCCTATGTGACAGGCTGGAGGGGCTGAATGGCCTCCTCCTGTTCCTGTGTAACAGGCTCAAGGGGCTGAATGATCTCCTGTTCCTGTGTAACAGGCTTGAGGGGCTGAATGATCTCCTGTTCCTATGTGACAGGCTGGAGGGGCTGAATGACCTCCTCCTGTTCCTGTGTAACAGGCTCGAGGGGCTGAATGATCTCCTCCTGTTCCTATGTCACGGTCCGAGAATTCCTGTTTTTATTTCCAGATTGTTTTATTCTTGGTGGGATTTGAACTCACAGTCGATGGAATATTCATCCAATAACAGAACCACTGCAGTACAGAACCTGTCCGGTGATCTGTGTTTCGATATATTTGATTGATTTGGTGACTTTATTCAACTGGTCTTTGGAGTGATTATTTTATTTTGCTCTTATTTGAGCACCAAATTAATCTACATTTGTATTAAATTAAATTGCTAAAAATACTGTTACTTCAAAAGGTAAACATCCCATGGATATTTTTACTGTCGAAAAATAGCCTTAGAGCAAATTGAAAGTTTTCTGCTTGAACCAATCCCCTGAAAGTGTCTGTTGATCTAACGTAGTCGCCCTTCTGTTTGTAGCGAACCAGTCCTTGGGAGAGCAGCAACTTTTACCGTCTTTATAAAGAATGCGATTCGTTTTCCAAAGTTTAACTTCGCAAAGTAAGTGCAACTCTGGGGAATTAAAGGATTTGAAGAGAAAGCACCTGATTTTATTTCCACATGAAACTCGGGTGAAGCTGTAGTTGTGCTTCGCGAGGGTCAATGATTTTGATCCATTCAGTTTAACTCCCAATTGTTCTGAACATTTGTAATGGATTTTTGTTATTATTAAGAGCAGGGAAATTAAATTGATTTTGGGCACCTCCATGGGGTTGAGGTTCACGCACTTTTCCTGGGATCAGCAGGGGAGGGTTAACAACCTCATAACGCGTTCGGGAGCCATTCTAAAAAGGTCCTCCCATCGGGTGTCCAATGAGCCCGTGTATTTCAGGCGATAGACCCCTTTTAACGTGGAAATGGGGGTCCTCTGGCGTAAATAGGACACGATTGCCATTTTAGGTGGGAACTGGTTGGAACCTGCGCTGTGCTCACTCAGTCCAATTCCAGGGGCGATGGAACAGGGTTAGATACAGAGTAAAGCCCCCCCTACACTGTCCCGTCAAACACTCCCAGGGCAGGTACAACACGGGTTAGATACAGAGTAAAGCTCCCCCTACACTGTCCCGTCAAACACTCCCAGGGCAGGTACAACACGGGTTAGATACAGAGTAAAGCCCCCCCTACACTGTCCCATCAAACACTCCCAGGGCAGGTATAGCACGGGTTAGATACAGAGTAAAGCCCCCCCTACACTGTCCTGTCAAACACTCCCAGGGCAGGTACAGCACGGGGTTAGATACAGAGTAAAGCTCCCTCTACACTGTCCCGTCAAACACTCCCAGGGCAGGTACAACACGGGTTAGATACAGAGTAAAGCTCCCTCTACACTGTCCCGTCAAACACTCCCAGGGCAGGTACAACACGGGTTAGATACAGAGTAAAGCCCCCCCTACACTGTCCCGTCAAACACTCCCAGGGCAGGTACAGCACGGATTAGATACAGAGTAAAGCCCCCCCTACACTGTCCCGTCAAACACTCCCAGGGCAGGTACAACACGGGTTAGATACAGAGTAAAGCCCCCCCTACACTGTCCCATCAAACACTCCCAGGGCAGGTATAGCACGGGTTAGATACAGAGTAAAGCCCCCCCTACACTGTCCTGTCAAACACTCCCAGGGCAGGTACAGCACGGGGTTAGATACAGAGTAAAGCTCCCTCTACACTGTCCCGTCAAACACTCCCAGGGCAGGTACAACACGGGTTAGATACAGAGTAAAGCTCCCTCTACACTGTCCCGTCAAACACTCCCAGGGCAGGTACAACACGGGTTAGATACAGAGTAAAGCCCCCCCTACACTGTCCCGTCAAACACTCCCAGGGCAGGTACAGCACGGGTTAGATACAGAGTAAAGCCCCCCCTACACTGTCCCGTCAAACACTCCCAGGGCAGGTACAACATGGGTTAGATACAGAGTAAAGCCCCCCCTACACTGTCCCGTCAAACACTCCCAGGGCAGGTACAGCACGGGTTAGATACAGAGTAAAGCTCGCCCTGCACTGTCCCATCAAACACTCCAAGGCAGGTACAGCACAGGTTGGGTACAGAGTAAAGCTCCTTCTACACTGTCACATCAAACAGTCCCAGGGGTAGGCGGGAATGTGGAGTAATCGGATCAGCCATGATCTTATTGAATGGCGGAGCAGGCTTGAAGGGCCGAGTGGCCTACTCCTGCTCCTAATTCGTATGTTCGTATGTATGTATGTTCGTACACTGCCCCGTCAAACACTCTCAGCGCAGATGCAGCATGGGTTAGATACAGAGTAAAGCACCCTCTACACTCTCCCATCAAACACTCCTAGGGCAGGTACAGTACGGTTAGATACTGAGTAAAGCTCCCTCTACATTGTCCCATCAAACACTCCCAGTGCAGGTACAGCACGGTTAGGTACAGAGTAAAGCTCCTCCTACACTGTCCCATCAAATGCTCCCAGGGCAGGTACAGCACGGGTTAGATACAGAGTAAAGCTCCCTCTCCACTGCCCCATCAAACACTCCCGCGGCAGGCACAGCATGGGTTAGATACAGAGTAAAGCTCCCTCTACACTGTCCCATCAAACACTCCCAGGGCAGATACAGCACAGGTTAGATACAGAGTAAAGCTCCCTCTACACTGTCCCATCAAACACTCCCAAGGCAGCTACAGCCATCGGTCCAGAAAGAGGTCCAGGGCACCAGGAACACTAAAGTCTTTGATAAACATATACTTACTTTCTCTCTTCAACTAGACTCCATTCGGTTTGTCCAACCAATGCTAACATGATTAAAAATTATTACAGTGACAAGTTTGAACAGTGTCCAAGTAACAACAATGGTCAATATTCGTTCTTGTAACAGCGTATTGTTCATTTTCCTTCTCATAATTCTATGTTTGATAAACACTCAATTGGTGTGTTAATATAATGGCTGCTTTTATTTTCAGACTCTCTAGAACATTCTCTGTGTATAAATTCAATTCAAGCGGAGACCCTGGAGTGTAATTGCTGCCAGGTGCTTACTTTCATCCATGTGTCCTCTCATGTTCAATTTATAATATGCAAGTACATTACATATCAACCAACTACAGTATCTGTCTTCAAAGCCTTCAGACAGATTTACTTATTTGAACAAGTCAGGTTCATAAATACCTTTAAAAATTGACCAGGACCAAGCGGAGTTAACTGACTTAAATTTTAAAAAAAGCTGACAATCATATGTATGACCAAACCCGCGAGATGTTTGTAGTTGAATTGAATAGTTTGGCCTCTTCTTTAGGCACTGACAAACTGACTGAAAATGTTAACAATTATATTTAGTTAAGCTGGGGTATAATTTCTATGAATGAAGGTGGTTTAAACCCCCTTAAATTAAGAATTAAAGAGGCCAGAATGATGCTCAGTCTTAGACAAAAATGCTTATTTTTTGTTACATTGCTTCCCCTCCAGCCCACAAACAACATCAAATTCAATACTTGAGTGATGCTAATATTCGGCAAACTGTGGAGTGAGATGGGAGCAGTGAAAACAATATTTCCATAACAGGAATTTGACGAGTGGGAATTCAAAGCAAAGGGTTTAATTGAAATTTAAGTAGATAAGGGTATGAACTTAATTCTAACTTAACTACATTTATAGTAAGAATTGTAGCACAGAAAGGAACAATGACGTGCGATTCCTGCAGGTTTAGAGAGTTTTGAGTAACAAATGCTAACTGGGACAAACTCATGTCCAGGAAACATCTCCTTGAGCTGAGGATCTCAGAGTGTGAAGTGGAGCTGAAGACAATCTGACACATCAGGGAGTGAAGGAGGTTTCTGGAGCAAGAGTTGGGGGGGATAGTCAATACTGAGGAGGACTGCAACAAATTACAGGAGGACATTAATAAACTTGCAGAATGGGCATATAATTGGCAAATGAAGTTCAACACAGATAAATGTGAGGTATTACATTTTGGTAGGAAGAATAGGGAGGCCACTTATCACTTGGAGGGTGCGAGTCTAGGTGGGGTAGAGGAACAAGGGGATCTCGGAGTACAAATACACAAATCACTAAAAGTTATGACAGAGGTTAGCAAGGCCATAAAAAAAAGCAAACCAAGCACTAGGATTTATTTCTAGAGGGATAGAATTGAAAAGTAGGGAAGTTATGCTAAACCTGTATCGAACCTTGGTTAGACCACACTTGGAGTACTGCGTACAGTTCTGGTTGCCGTATTATAAAAAGGATATAGAGGCACTGGAGAGGGTGCAGAGAAGATTTACAAGGATGATACCAGAAATGCGAGGGTATACATATTAGGAAAGGGTGAACAGGCTGGGTCTCTTTTCTCTTGGAAAAAAGAAACCTGAGGGGTGACCTAATAGAGTTCTTTAAAATTATGAAAAATTTTGATAGGTTGGATACAGAGAGAATGTTTCTACTTGTGGGGAAGAGCATAACTAGAGGCCATCAATATAAGATAGTCACCAAGAAATCCAATAGGGAATTCAGAAGAAACTTCTTTACCCAGAGAGTGGTGAGAATGTGGAACTCGCTACCACAGGGAGTGGGTGAAGCGAATAGTATAGATGCATTTAAGGGGGGGCTGGACAAACATATGAGGGAGAAGGAAATAGGGGGTTATGTTGATAGATTTAGATGAGGAAAGACGGGAGGAGGCTCATGTGGAGCATAAACACTAGCATGGACTGGTTGGGCCGAATGGCCTGTTTCTGTGCCGTATATCCTATGTAATCCTCCACAAATTCCAACATTGCCCTGTAATCTCACACATGAAGAGCTAGAAATTCTGCTCCGTAGCGCCCGATTTTTCAATTTGTGATGAAAATGGCATCCACGCCACACATGCACATTTGTGGTGCGTGCCGCGCTGGATGCCATCTTAGTGAGGGCGGTAGGGCGGGCTTTAGTAGTGTACACCAGAAGTATGTTGAGTGGGCAGATTGTGACATCAATCAGTGGACAATGCTGATTTTATGCCAGCGATGCCATCTTCGTCTTCAACGCTGGAGCTAATGCCCTGTCTTAACCTCGCACAGCTGAACGTGTGTTCAGCAGCAGCAAGGACCCCACCCCCACCAACCCCCCACCAGCGCTATTTAAAGGGATTGTCAACCACTCTAAGGTTAGTTGCTGATTAATTTCTACTGGCTCTATTTAAGTTTGTAGAAGTCTTTAGTGCTTTGCACAGTTGTCTAAAGTTGGTGAGGTGACAGGGTGTGGTGCTGTAAGATTAGGATCATTTGGAAGATGGCACCATAGCAGCCACAACCCCAAGGTTAAATCTTAGACTGAAACTTAATCTTTTGTTAAACAAACTTTTTGTTGTTGTTCTCAGTTTTTACACACCAGCTTAACTTAAATTGTAGTTCAAAGTTTCTTTTCCAATTCTTCGGGCACTATCTTATTCGCACATTCTTAAAACTTCCAAAATCCAAGACAAGATAAAAGTTTTAAATGCTTTTAACACAGAGAAGTGAGTGGAGCTAAAACAAACATAACAGTGTGGCGGAGCCACTAAAGGACTCAGATCGTTTGTATATAATTCCCTTTAACAACATGTTAGCTACAGCCTGAGTCTGTATCTTTATTTATACTGTTTACTTGTACAGAGCGTGATTACTTTAACAGCGCGGGTAAACGTGATGACGTCACGCCGTACATCACGTGACCCCCCACTGGCGGGTAGAACGTGATGACGTCATGACGTCAACCACGGGACCGCCCGAGCAGTCCTCGTGGAACCTCCGAACTGAACAGACCTACACTCGATGTTCTCCTGCAGTTACTTGTTTAAACCTGTTAGTTTCCATGAAACTTTGTTTTGTTTGAGTGCCTGTGTGGACCTCAGTCTTTGGATAGGAACTAGACATTCCTACATTGGTGACCCCGACTTTTGCGAACGGTTTTCGCAGAAGATATTCAACATGGAAACGAACGCCGTTACCTTGAAGCTACCGCAGTTCTGGGAGCAACAACCAGCCGCGTGGTTCATAGAGGCTGAAGCCCAGTTCGCCATCAGGGACATCGTTGCGGATCAGACCCATTGTTATTACGTGGTCTCCGCCCTCGACAGCGCCACAGCCTCGTGGATCGTCAGCCCGCTCGGTAGTCCACCTACTGATCACAAGTATGACACGTTAAAGGCGTTTCAGTGGGGTCACATTGTGCAGGACGCCTGATTTTTGTGACAGGAAGTATGTATTTTAAAGGAAATTGGCACCTTGGAGCATTGGTATATGTTGAGTCTGTGTTTACAAGTGCAGTTATAATGAATAACAGGACACAGACAACAGAAGTAAGTAAACAGGTCTTTAGTGATTGAGGGTCAAGGCGGGAACTGAGGTACACTTGCTCCGCAGGGTTTATATACCGGTGTGGTCACCACCGGTACTACAATGTACAGGAGCCATTAAAAAGTAGTCCATCACTTTAAGGTATCCTCTTAAGGTAGTACAGGTTACATACACTACAATTCCTCCCCTTTTTAGCTTAACAGTGGACACCCCAATTAATACACTACATGAATAATATACATATATACAATTTACACACAAGAACTGTTCAAAGATTCAGTCTCTGAGGAGGCCTCCTGATCCGGCCCGGATAACGCTTTTCAGGGATCTCTGGTTCCTGTTGCTGGGGTGACTCATCCAATTGATCTCCTATGGATTCAACATCATCCAATACGTTCGAGTCTGAGGTAGATGCTACAGGCTCAATAAGTTCTTCAACTGGTGTCTCTGCAGTAGATATGGGGTCGACCCTTGTTCTCGATTCCACAAGTTGGTCAGCATGACGTCGTATTACATTCTCTCCAACGTCTACCGTGTACATCAAAGGTCCCTGTCGTGCACAAATTGTTCCAGGTTGCCATTTATCATCCCTATAGTCCCTGGCCATCACTGGTTGTCCTATTTCAAAACTACGAGTGGCCTTTTTATTTACATGCTGGAATTGCTTGTTTTCGACTTCCCATCACACATTGGGTTTTAACAAATCCAACCGGGACCGCAACCTTCTGTTATAGAACATTACGGCAGGGCTTTGATTTGTCACTGCATGCGTGGCGTTTTGATACGCCATTAGGAAATTGTCCACCTTGTGTTGTAGTGGAATATGATCTTCACTCATGGCCTTTATTGCCTTTTTGAACGTTTGTACAAATCTCTCGGCCAACCCATTTGTAGCCGGATGATATGGGGCAGATGTATAGTGTTTCACCCCATTCTTTTTCATGCATTTCTGGAATTCTTCTGACACGAACTGTGGTCCGTTGTCTGAACATATTTGCTCCGGCAATCCATTCTTTGCAAATATGGTTCTTAGAACTGCAATCGTCTTCTCAGAGGTAGTGGTCAACATCTTAATCACTTCTGGCCATTTAAAATGTGCGTCTACTGCTATCAAAAACATGGAATCCATGAATGGACCTGCAAAGTCGATATGCACACATTGCCATGGGGCTGAATGCCATTCCCACGGATGCAGCGGTGCAATTGGAGGTTCATTCTGAACTTTTTGGCACCCTGAGCAGCTTTTAGTCAGATCCTCTATTTGTTTGTCTATACCTGGCCACCACACATAAGCCCTAGCAAGGCTTTTCATCTTGACTCCCCCCAGATGACCTTCGTGCAATTCTTTTAGAACTCTCTCCCTTAATTTAGGAGGAATAATCACCCTTGTTCCATACATCAATGTTCCTTGACATACAGACAGCTGTTCTCGTCTGGCTGAGAATGCTGGTAACAGTGGTTCGCCATGTGCTGGCCATCCCTTCACTGTCAAATCATAGACCCGAGACAGTGTCGGGTCATTTCGAGTCTCTCTCTCAATACCCGCATTGGTGACTGGTAAGCATTCGATGATGGTCGAGTGAAATATCTCGACAGGGTCAACTGCCGGTGCCTCTTCCGCTGTAGGTAGTGGCAGGCGCGACAGCCCATCAGCATTACCATGCTGCTTTGTACCTTTGAACTCAATATCATACTGATGTGCCCCTAGGAAAAGGGACCATCTCTGAAGCCTCTGCGCCATCATTACCGGAACACCCTTCTTAGGGTTAAAAATGAAAACCAACGGCTGGTGATCTGTCAGCAGCGTAAACTTTTGGCCGTGCAGGTAATGGTTAAATTTCTTAACTCCCCACACGAGGCTGAGAGCCTCCCTATCTATCTGAGCATAATTGCACTCAGCGGAGGTCAATGATCTGGATGCAAAAGCGACTGGCCTTTCCGAGCCATCTGGAAACTTATGTGAGAGCACTGCCCCGATACCATATGGAGATGCATCACAAGCTAAGCGAATAGGTAGCGTTGGGTTAAAGTGAGCCAACACTTCCTTAGAGGTGATCAATGCCTTGCTCTTTTGAAAAGCCCGCTTACAATCATCGCTCCACTTCCATGGTATTCCCGTTTGCAAAAGAGTGTTTAGTGGGTGTAACACCGTGGATAAATTTGGAAGAAACTTGTGGTAATAGTTAACCAACCCGAGGAACGACCTCAACTGGGATACATTTTCCGGTGCTGGAGCCTTGACTACAGCGTCGATCTTGTCAGGGGACTTATGGAGCCCCTCCTGGTCAATGACGTGGCCACAGTACGAGATTCGCTTTTGAAAGAACTCGCATTTCTGGCGATTAGCTCTTAGCCCATATTCTTTCAATCTGATGAGCGCCTGCTCCAAATTCGCGAGGTGATCATTATCGTTATCTCCTGTAATCAGGATGTCATCCAGGTAGCATTGTGTGCCTGGGATTCCCTGCAAGACCTGCTCCATGGCCCTTTCCCAAATCGCTGGAGCCGATGCCACTCCAAAAACCAGCCTATTATACTGATATAAGCCCTTATGTGTGTTGATCGTGAGATACTGTCGTGACGCTTCATCAACTTCCATCTGTAGGTACACCTGCGCCAGGTCTATCTTGGTGAAGTGCTTTCCGCCAGACAGCGAAGTGAAGATATCTTCGATCCGCGGAAGCGGATATTGCACTGTGTGAAGAACTGGATTAACAGTGATCTTGAAATCGCCACAGATGCGAACCTTCCCAGGTTCCCCAGGCTTGTTGCTCAATGAACGCTTCATGACAGGAACAATGGGTGTAGCCCATTCGCTCCAGTCCACCTTCGACAGTACCCCTGAACGTTCTAGCCCTTCCAGCTCTGCTTCCACAGCAGGTCGTATCGCATAGGGCACCGGTCTGGCTTTGAAAAATTTTGGGTTTGCTTGTTCTTCAACCTTGATGGTTGCAGTAATTCCTTTCAGTGTTCCCAGTCCCTGTTGGAACACCTCCCTAGCATCGTCTAAGATTTTGGACAGTCGTTTAGGTTTGACGTCGTCCTCCTTACAGGCAGCCACAGTCAGTGCTTTTATGGAATGCCAGTCCAATTTTATTCGCCTGATCCATTCCCATCCTAGTAGTGGTGGACCTCCATCAGGTAACACGTACAAGTCCATTTTCTGACTTTCTTTACCATTGTAGACCACATTTACTTTTATTTTTCCTTTGGGGTATACTTTTTGCCCCGTGTATGTTTTCAATACAATCTTCGTATCCCTCAGGGGAAAATGCGAGAATAACCTTTTGTAGTCTTGCTTATTTATGACCGTTAATGCCGACCCTGTGTCCAGCTCCATCTTCACTTGGACTGCTGCTATCTGGAGCATGACCCAGATAGTTTGGTGGTCTGCTGTGTTACCCACATTATGTATTTTCAGACAACCCAGTTCCTTGCTGCTGGAGTCTGAATCCGTCTTCTGTTCATCCGAACTGTTCTCTGTCACCTTGTGTATTTTTTTGTACTTCTCCTGTGGTGACTTTTTGCTGCTGGTCTTCTTTCCTGACCGGCATACTCTCGCTATGTGACCAAGTTTGCCACATTGCCTGCATTCTTTGTTTTTGAACCAGCACTGGTTCTGGTCATGCGTTGTCCTTCCGCAACGATAGCACTTTACTGCGCCCAATGCCATTTCATTGGTGCTGAATTCCAGTGGCCTTTGCTGTATCTCTGCAGCGCCCCGTGCTGCTGCCTCGTGGGATGCTGCAATGCTGAAAGCTTTGTCCAGCGTAAGATCCTTTTCCTCTAGCAGTCGCTTCTGGGTTCCTTCCCTTAGGAGCCCACACACAAACTTATCTCTCAGTGCGTCTGCTAGTCCTGTTCCGAACTGGCAGTACTTTGCTAACTTGCGCAGTTCTGTTAGGAATTCAGCGTTGCTTTCTTTATGTTGAATTCTTCTGTAGAATTTAAACCGTTCTGCTATCAACAGCGGTGTGGGGTTTAAATGCTCTTGCAAGATAGTAACAATATCCGCGAAACCCTTTTCTACCGGTTTGTCTGGGGTTACCAGGTTCCTTAATAACCCGTACACCTTCGCACCCATCGAGTTTAATAGGGTTAGTGCTTTCTTATCATCCGGTACATCATTCGTACTACAGTAAACTCCGATGTGTTCCACATAAGTGGTCCAATCTTCCACATCGTTGTCGAAAGCAGTGATGTTACCCGTTTTTGGCATCCTTGCTGAGTTTCTTCTTTCCCTTCGGATATTATTTAATATGATTACTTTTGAAATTTTTTTTTTATTAAAGATGGCGGCTTTTCCCGCGCTTGTCTTCTTGCCCCGCCGACTCAAGATGGCGATTCCCGTGCTGTTGCTGTCCATGCCTCCCAGCTGTCCTTCCTGCCTTTCTTTTCCCGTGTATACGCTTCCTTGCGCTGCTGCTCTTGTTGCCCCGCCGCTCCCGCGGTCCTTGAGGCAATAAAGCGCCTTTCTGGCTGCTGCGCGTCTCTGCCCCGATTGCAGTTTATTTTAAAACTGCTTTTCAGCGCTTCTTCTGCGCTGTTGCCCCGCCGCTCCCGCGGTCCTTGTGGCAATAAAGCGCCTTTCTGGCTGCTGCGCGTCTCTGCCCCGATTGCAGTCCGGTCCCTGACACCGGCTGCGGTCATGTCCTCCGCCCTTTCTCTTTGTTTTTCCTCCCCTTCTCCCTCTGACAACTTGGCCGACCTCCCCCCCCGTGCTGCTCGATCGGGCTTACCCACCGCTGTCGAAGAAGGGATGATCACTGCCTGTTGCTGATGTTGGACTTCGTGGCCAGAAAACCAAACCGGGTTCTCGATGGCCTCCCGTGCGATGCAGTACTCTGCAGGATTTTGAGGGCGGATGCCCTTTTTCGACTCCCGTTCTCTGATGACGAAGCCTCCTTGGAATGGACCCCAGAATCAGTACTGGGGGAGGTGATGCAAAACTGCCGCTAGGTACGATCAGACTCGTCGCCACTGTTGAGTCTGTGTTTACAAGTGCAGTTATAATGAATAACAGGACACAGACAACAGAAGTAAGTAAACAGGTCTTTAGTGATTGAGGGTCAAGGCGGGAACTGAGATACACTTGCTCCGCAGGGTTTATATACCGGTGTGGTCACCACCGGTACTACAATGTACAGGAGCCATTAAAAAGTAGTCCATCACTTTAAGGTATCCTCTTAAGGTAGTACAGGTTACATACACTACAGTATAATTGCCTGATATTTTCCAAATAGATTCATGTGATGTATATTTGCAACAATTGCTAGTGATCCTCCTCCAACTGCATTTTACTGTGACATAAAAAACATTTTTAGCTCACCATGGCTAGATGATCACTATTGTTCACAATACCTGATGGGTACATGCAGTTTAGTTGAAGTATAAAATAAAAGATTTTGGGGGAAAAATTCAGTTGGTTGCGCCTCCCATTAGCGCCTTAAGAGGGCGCTAATGGGGCGCCAAGCAACTAGCGCCCGGGCGTGGCGATTTTTGCGCCGCTCGCGAAATTAACCAGACATTTTGCGGCGGCGCTAAACAATACTGGCCGATCTCCTGCGCACGCAGATCTTGACGTCATTCGAGAGTGCAACGCCCTTGTGATGCCCCAGAACGGAAATTGAGTGGCGCCCCCCTCCTTTCCGCCTGGCGCAACCAAAGACAGGTAGACTGGAACGCTTCCCAGTCGCTGTGGGGCTGGGGGGGGCGCTATTTAAAGGGGGCCTCTTCCTGGCTTTTGTGTGGTAGCCATTTTTGCACCACTTGTTCTGAGAGAGAGAGAGAGAGAGATTTTGAGAGAGAGAAAGAGAGACTTCTGCATTGAGTCAGCGCTGTCTGAGGTAGTTTTGGCTTCTGACCATAACTTTGCAGGTACTTTGGTTTTTGACCTTCATAACTTTGATTGCCTAGATACTATGGGGGCTGCAATGGATGGGGACGTCGGCCTTCTCCATCACATTTGGAGGGCACAGAGATGCAGAGAGAGAGTGACAATCATGGCCAGATGGAGGAGGGTCAACAGGCCTCTGTACAGGAGACCTTACCCTCCCAGAGTATTTCGCCAACCGTTCTCCTACATAAATATGTCTGAGGAGCAGTGTTTGTGAAGGCTGCGCTTCAGCAAGGAGGTGGTCACTGAGCTCTGCCACCTGCTTCAGCCAGATCTGCAGCCTCAACTGAGGAGCAGGACGTCTCTGTCGGTGGCAGTGAAGATAACAATGGCTCTCAACTTTTATGCCACTGGCTCATTTCAATCAGCTACTGGGGACATCGCCAATATCTCCCAGTTCGCGGTGCATTGCTGCATCCGTCAGGTCACAAATGCCCTCTTAAAAAGGAGACGAGAGTACATCTCTTTCCCCATGACCCCGGACAAGCAGCAAGAACGCGCAATGGGCTTTGCGATGATAGCGGGCTTCCCCATGGTGCAGGGCGCCATTGACTGCACGCATGTGGCTTTGTGTGTGCCGCATGAGAATGCCGAGGATTTCTGCAACCGAAAGGGCTTCCATTCCTTAAACGTTCAGTTGGTCTGTGACCACAGACAGCTGATACTCGCTGTCAATGCCCACTTCCCTGGCAGCAGCCACGATGCCTTCATCCTGCACCAGAATTCTGTGGCAGACCTTTTCCAGGCACCGCATCACCCAGGTGGTTGGCTTCTCGGGGACAAGGGATATCCTCTGTGCACCTGGCTGATGACACCGCTCCGTATGCCCAACACCCCTGCTGAGCTGCGATACAACAAGAGCCATCAAGCTACCAGAAACATTGTTGAGCACACAATCGGCATGCTCAAGCAATGGTTCCACTGTCTGGACCATTCTGGAGGAGCTCTTCAGTACTCGCCTGAGCGAGTCTCCCACTTCGTTGTTGTGTGCTTCATGATGCATAACCTTGCAATCCTCAGGACCCAGCCAATGCCACCAGGCATTGGAGCACCACCAGAGGAGGAGGAGGAAGATGAGGAGGATGATCATCAGCAGCACCAAGGCGGGAGGGAGGCACACAATGTACAAAGTGGAAGGGCCGTCCATCAAAGGCTCATAGCAAGTCGCTTCTAGGCCCCTTCTGAGGAAATGGCTTCTGCCATTCAAACAACCTGAATGAAACCATCCCGCAACCCCTAAGCTGGTCAAGGCAACAATGATTGCAAAGACCAAACATGTACATTTTGAATACAGAAACTTAGTTATTTTACAAACTCTGTGGCCTAGAAATTGGGTTTTGGCTTAGCCAGGGCTTTAGCGCTGGAAATTAGTGCCGGCGCTAAGTCCCCTGCGCGCGCCAAAAATTCAGTGGCGCCGCGCCCAAACGGCTGCCGGCGCTACTGAAGGGTCTTAGCGCCTGGAAAAGGGCGCTAACTGCCGTTTCGCGCCGCAATTCCGGCGCTGCGGCACCCGATGCGGTGCGGCAGGCTGGGGAAGTGCAGGCCTCCTCCTTCTGTTAAGGAGGAGCTGCCTGCACCCGGCCGCGGCCCGCGCAAATCTGCTTAAAAATGAGCCCGGCACCTCGGACAAGTGCCGGGCTTGCATCTGTTCCGGGGGGGGGGGGGGGGGAGAGAAGTCCGGGGAGGGAGCTGCGGGCAGGCGGCCGGCGGGAAAGCGGCTGGCCGCCGCGGGGCCTTTAATGCGCCGGCGCTAACTGCAGTAAGGCACCTCTGACAAAACGCTGGTTGCGGCTGCCACGGGCGAGGCGGCCGCAACTCAATTTCGGAGTTCGGGCGGGTTACCACGGCAACCGGGACGCTGCGCACACCGATGACGTCATCGGTGCCGGCGCAGCGCTACCGGAGCAACGCCGATTTAGGGCCCCAGGGAATTTCACTACTGGCCATAACTCCGGCGCAAGGCCCTCTAGCGCCTCAAATGAGGCGCTAAGGCTACTGAATTTTCAGCCGTGTGTGTCTCATTTCCGCATGACAAACTGAAAGAAACACCAAAAAAAAGCCATTAACATAACTGGCTCTCACAACCTGGAGACAATGTCCAAAACAGTTTAAAAAATTTGACCACGAACCTCGGCTGTTGTGTTTGTACCACTATACACAACTACATAAAATAATAAAGCAGCAGAGCCTGAGAGTAACTTCAAGTGATCTTTACTGGGTAACTGAAACTTCGGCACTGACTGTACAAATCGATACGCGTGTTATATACGCTCGCAACTAAGGATATACATCCGCAATACAAAGTAGTCCCTTCAATGTTGTATACATTACACTTCCTCCCCCTTTAGTTTAATAGTATATTAATGCAAAATTTCTATAATTAACATACAGAGCCTGTCTTTACAGTAACAAAATTCAAATTCCAACATAACATTTTATTTTGTCAACAGCCCTTTTACAAGTCAAGTCTCTGGGGAGGCCTCCTCTGCCTCTCTGGGTAACATCTCTCCAGACTCTTTTGCTTTGGGGAATGAGACTGTACAGGTACAGTTGCATCAGATGAGCTACCAGCACAGGTAGAGCTCTCCGCTGAGGATGAGGCTGGTGCTGATGCTAATGAATCAGGAGTGTCTGTTTCCATGTCAGGTGAGTCTGGGCGAGGTATAGGGGTGTTTTCCACCTGAACGTCCAGAATTTGGTCCACATGACGTCTCAAAACGTTCTCTCCCACATTCACAGTATACATCAGTGGTCCCTCTCTTGTGGATATTGTACCTGGTTGCCACTTTTCCATCCGGAAATCACGAGCAAGAACTGACTGTCCCACACTGAAGCTTCTTGTTGGCTTAGCATTCAAATGTTTGAACTGTTTGTTCTCTACATCACGACATACATTCGGTTTAAGAAGGTCCATGCGAGATCTCAGGTTCCTGTTCAGAAACATCATCGCTGGAGTCTGATTAGTGGCTGCGTGTACTGCATTCCGATAAGCAAAGAGGAATTTGTCTATCTTGTGTTGCAGTGGTAGATTCTCGCTGTACATTGCTTTGATGGCCTTCTTGAAAGTCTGTACGAATCTTTCTGCCAAGCTATTTGTAGCTGGATGGTACGGGGCAGATGTGTAGTGCTTGATTCCATTTTTCCTCGTGAACCTTTGGAATTCGTCAGAGACAAATTGTCGTCCATTGTCTGTGCAGATTTGTTCTGGTAGTCCATTTCTAGCGAACATGGTCCTCAGAACTGAAATGGTCTTTTCAGATGTAGTTAATTTCATTTTAATGACCTCGAGCCATTTGGAATGTGCATCGACCGCAATCAAGAACATGGAGTCCATGAACGGTCCAGCAAAGTCGATGTGCACATGTTGCCATGGTGATGAGGGCCATTCCCATGGATGGAGAGGGGCTTGTGGTGCTGCGTTCTGGACCTTTTGACATCCTGAGCAGCTCTTTGTCAGGTCCTCGATCTGTTTTTCAATTCCTGGCCACCACACGTAACCACGGGCAAGGCTTTTCATCTTTACCGTACCTAAGTGGCCTTCATGCAGTTCATCTAGCACTCAGTTATGAAACTTGGGAGGAATCACAACTCGTGAGCCGCACATCAGTGTTCCTCGACACACTGATAGCTGCTCCCTCCTAGCTGAGAATGCTGGAAACAATGAGTCACCATGCGCTGGCCATCCCTTCACAGTGATGTCATAAACTTTTGACAATGTAGGGTCATTGCGTGTTTCTCTTTCAGTGAGGGAGTTTGTCACTGGTAGCTGCTCAACTATTGTTGTGTGAAATACCTCTGCTGAGTCAACTGTTGTAGTTCTCTCTGAGGTCGGCAGTGGTAAACGTGACAAACCATCGGCGTTGCCATGTTGCTTGGTCCCCTTGTATTCAATATCATACAGGTGAGCCCCTAGGAAGAGTGACCATCGCTGCAACCGTTGTGCCGTCATCACTGGAACGCCCTTCCTTGGGTTGAAGATTGAAACGAGAGGCTGGTGGTCAGTTAACAGTGTAAACTGTTGACCATACAAGTAGTGGTTGAATTTCTTGACTCCCCACACAAGGCTGAGGGCCTCTCGGTGAATCTGTGCATAATTGCATTCAGCTGTAGTCAATGATCTTGACGCAAAGGCTATTGGTCTTTCTGAGCCGTCTGGGAACTTATGTGACAACACGGCACCAATGCCATGGGGTGAAGCATCACATGCCAGTCGAATAGGTAAGGATGGGTCAAAGTGAGCTAGCACCTTTTCTGAAGTAATGAGTCTTTTACTCTCTTGAAAAGCTTGTTCACAGCTGTCACTCCACTTCCATTGTGACCCTGTCTGTAGCAGTGCATTTAGTGGATGTAACACTGTGGATAGGTTGGGCAAGAACTTGTGATAGTAGTTCACCAGTCCAAGATATGATCTCAACTGAGACACATTTTCAGGTGTTGGTGCATTAATCACAGCTTCAATCTTGTCTGGAGACTTGTGTAAACCGTCCTTGTCAATCACATGTCCACAGTATGAGATTTCCTTTTTGAAAAACTCACACTTGTCTCGGTTCGCTCGGAGCCCATACTCCCGTAACCTGATGAGCACCTGTTCAAGGTTGGAAAGGTGGTCGTTGTCATTCTTGCCAGTAATGATGTCATCAAGATAACACTGAGTACCTGGGATCCCCTGCAGGACTTGGTCCATTGCCCTTTGCCAGATTGCAGGAGCTGATGCTATTCCGAATACCAGCCGATTGTACTGGTAAAGGCCTTTGTGCGTATTTATTGTCAGGTACTTCTTTGATGCATCATCAATTTCCATTTGGAGATAGGCCTGGGCCAAATCAATCTTTGTGAAGCATTCCCCTCTTGACAATGAAGCAAAGATGTCCTCAATGCGAGGCAATGGGTACTGTACTGTGTGGAGGACTGGGTTAACAGTCACTTTAAAGTCTCCACAGATGCGCACTTTTCTTGGCTTTCCTGGTTTTGTGCTGGAGGTTTTCTTCATCACTGGAACTATAGGTGTGGCCCATTCACTCCAATCCACCTTGGACAGGACCCCTAACTGCTCCAAGTTCTCCAGCTCTGCTTCTACTGATGGGCGAATTGCATAAGGCACTGGTCTGGCCTTATGGAACTTTGGATTTGCGTTCTCCTCAATCTTAATTTTTGCTTTCATGCCCTTAAGTGTTCCTATTCCCTTCTTGAACACTTCCTGAGAGTCAGAGAGTATTTGTGACAGTCTCTCAGGAGTGGCGTTGCTGTCCTCCTTTGCTGACACAAACAGTGCTTGGATGGTGTACCAATCCAGCAGTATTTTCCTGAGCCATTCGCGTCCCAGCAATGGTGGTCCTCCATTTTCCACTACATAGAGGTTCAATTGCAGTATTTTTTTTTCTTTGTATGTCACTGTCACTTTTATTTTACCTTTGGGGCACACTCTTTGTCCTGTGTATGTCTTTAACAGTACTTTAGTTGGCCTTAGCGGTATGTGTGAAAACAGTCATTTGTAGTCATGTACAGAGATCACTGTTAAAGCTGAGCCTGTGTCCAACTCCATTTTCAGCCTAACTCCTGCCACTTCTGGAGTAACCCATATTATTCTGTGATCCTCTGTTTCTTTCACACTGTGTAGTTTTAGACAAGCCAGATCCTCTTCCTCTGGGTCTGTGTCACTTTTTTCTTTATCTGAACTGTCTCCAGTCACGTAGTGTACCTTCTTGTATCTATCTTTGAAAGGTTTCTTGTTTTCAGTCACTTGGTGTGCCTTTGTATCAGTTTTCTGCTTCTTTGCTTTGCAGACCCTTTCAATGTGCCCTCGTTTGCCACATTGTCTGCAACCTTTGTCTTTAAATCAACAGTCATTGTGGTCATGTGACATTTTACCACAGCGATAGCACTTCTTGTTTCAGTGACATTTTGTTAGTGGAATATTCCAGGGATTTTTGTTGAATTTCTAAAGTGCCACGTGCTGCTGCTTCCATTGAAATTGCAATACTTAGAGCCTTCTCCAAGGTGAGATCTTTTTCAGACAAGATCTTCTTTTGTGTGCTTTCATTTTGCATGCCACACACAAATCTGTCTCTCAATGCGTCTGATAAGCCCACTCCAAATTGGCAATGTTCTGATAATTTGCGCAACTTGCCAAATATTCAGAAATGCTTTCATTTTTGCTCTGGTTCTGTTTATGGAATTTAAATCTTTTGGCTATGAGCAGTGGTCTGGGGCTTAAATGGTCTTGGAGTGTGTCCACTATTTGTTTGAATGTTTTGTTTGCTGGCTTTTCAGGGGTTAATAAACTACGTAGTAGCCCGTATGTCTTCGCGCCCATAACACTCAGCAAAACAGTGGCTTTCTTTTCTACCCCCACTCCGTTAGCCTCACAGTACAACTCCACTCTTTCAATGTAAGTTGCCCAGTCTTCAATGCTGCTATCAAATGCTGCAATCGTGCCAATCATTGCCATTTTTTTTTCCAAACCCGTTTTTCTTTCTTTACCAGTTAGCTAGCGTCATGCAAGTCATAAGAACATAAGAAATAGGAGCAGGAGTAGGCCAATCGGCCCCTCGAGCCTGCTCCGCCATTCAATAAGATCATGGCTGATCTGATCCTAACCGCCAATCTACTATCACAGAACCATCTCCTGAATCTAACAGAATTAGACACACGAAATAGGAGCAGGATCAGGCTACATGGCCCCTGGGCCCACTCTGCTACCCACAGGGCCATGACCGATCCGAACCTAGACTCATGTCCAAATTCCTGCCCGCTCCCCATAACCCTTTATTCCCTTTACTTCTAGGAAACTGTCTATTTCTGTTTTAAATTTATGTAATGATGTAGCTTCTACAGCTTTTTGGGGCAGCATATTCCATGGACCTACCACCCTCTGAGTGAAGTAGTTCCTCCTCATCTCAGTTTTGAAAGAGCAGCCCCTTATTCTAAGACTATGCCCCCTAGTTCTAGTTTCACCCATCATCGGGAACATCCTCGCCGCATCCACCCGATCCGATCCCTTCACAATCTTATATGTTTCAATAAGATCGCCTCTCATTCTTCTGAACTCCAATGAGTAGAGTCCCAATCTACTCAACCTCTCCTCATATGTCCATCCCCTCATCCCCGGGATTAACCGAGTGAACCTTCTTTGTACTGACTCGAGAGCAAGTATGTCTTTTCTGTGCACTTTTCACTTGACTTACGTATCCCCAGCCTAGCTTAGCAAGCGTGCTCCGTTTTCTCTGCCTTCTCGCTCCTTTCTTCCAAGTTTCGGTGTCCTCTGGATGCGATGCCAGAATAGGAAGACGTAGGTTCATAATTCTCGTCGCCAATTTGTTGTGTTTGTACTGCTATACACAACTACATAAAATAATAAAACAGCAGAGACTGAGAGTAACTTCAAGTGATCTTTACTGGGTAACTGGAACTTCGGCACTGACTGTACAAATCGATACGCGCCTGTTATATACGCTCGCAACTAAGGATATACATCCGCAATACAAAGTAGTCCCTTCAATGTTGTATACATTACATCGGCCTTTAATGAAACAATGAACAACATTTTGTCACACCTCCTACTTTTTGCCCTTCGAGGGTGATCTCCTTCCCTTGCGAAATTCCCCCCTTCCCACCCTGCAGCTCCTCCGTAATGGGACCCCAGTGGCTGGAGCAAGGCTGGTGGAAGGCTGCTGATTGTCACAACCTGAGACTGCAGATGCCCTTGAAGGACGGCCTCGACCAGCTCTGGGCCTGGAGGGCCTGGCTGCAGACTGCACCAACTCTGCATGGGTGGCAGCAGTCTGTCCTACAGGCGGTGGCAAGTGCAGTGGAGAAGTGACAGTGGTGGCAGCAGGAATGCTGTCATCTTGAGAGAGGACAGCAACTCTCTGCTCGACCGACACACTGGCACTCCCACGGGGCAGCACTTCAGCATCCGGAGCAATCTGCTGGAGCACAGATTGCTGGCCTGCCCCGGGGAAATGTGTCCAAACCAGCGAGGATGGCAGCAGTCAGTGCTCGCGTGGCCTCGATCTGAGTCTGCGTGAGAGCAGCCAGTGACTGCATTGCAGCACTAAACATTTGCGTGGCATCCACCTGTGCTACAGCGAAGTTCTCCACACCCCTTGCCAGTGATTCAATGGATTCGGGCACCCTTGCCACTGCAGCCATGAGCTCAGTGTGCCTGTACTCCGCCTGGGCGCTCATTTCAGTGAGGACCCGCTCCTCCTCTGTGTCCAGTGCAGCAGGACTCGATGCCATACTCTCCCTCTGGGAGAAGGCCCCCGAGCTTCCCTACCCCCATCGCGTTGCTGCAGCCCGCTGGGTCCTGAAGCTTCACCCTCATCAGACCATTCCCCCCTGCTCCCCTCCAGGGAAGGCGTGTTCCCAGTGTATGCATGGACTTCCTCGGGAGAGGGTGGCGCTGATGCTCCGGCTTCCTCTTCCTCCTCGCCTTCAGCTTCACTCCCACTGGCAGCTTGAGGGCCCATCTCCTCACCTGGTGAGTCACCATCTGAAAGCAGAGAGGTACAAGAGTGGCTTTAGCGTGAGGACAGGGTGGCAGCAAGGGAGGCATGAGTGCAGCGATTTAGTCATTTGGATTGAAAGTGTCAAAGGCTGGTGTTGTGAGGAACAAGTGGAAGGAGAGAGGACAAAAAGGTGATGACGTTACCATTGCTGTCCAGAACGGGGTCGGCGTCTCCAGTGGCGACGGGACCAATCACCCGGCTTGCCACAATCCTCTGGACGCGCACCTCAAGATCACTGAGGGGTTGCAGCTGAGGCCGCCCTCCACCCGTCCGTTGCTGCTGTCTCCTATTATGAGATAGCTTGGCCTGCCAGAAAAAGGACGGCGTCTGAGTAAATATACAGCCATGGTCTTGCCTGAAATGCCTCCCATAGTTGAATAGCCCTTACTGTATGCAAAGTGTGGAATGTGCGTGTGTGTTTGATGAAAGGGCCATAGGTGTTGGATGAGTGTTGGGCATTGGGGCTTTTAAGACCCTCTGGCCATAAAGTGAGGTTGAGATGGAGGGATGGAGAGGTTTTGAAAAAAAGGCACTCACCCTGACGACCCGAGTGAGGTCGTTGAACTTTTTCCTACATTGGATATGGGTCCTAGGCACCATGCTGCTTGAGGAGACTCTCTGAGCCACCTCCCTCCACACTCTTCTGTACTCACGTGGCAAAGGCCTCCTGCCACTCTCTGGGTACAGTATAGATCTTCTGCGCTCCACCGCGCCAACCAGAGCCTCCAAGGCTTGCTCACTGAAGCACTGTGCTTGCTCCCTGGCCCTCTCCATAGTCCTTGGCTGCAAGATTTAGCCACAGATCTGCCCAGGCCGAGATTCAAGGCTCCAATGAGCAGGGTGTGGCTGCAGAGCAAGATTGACCCTCCCCTTTAAGAACTGACCGGCGCCAGTGTGTCTGTGTTCAATCGCTAACTGACAGCACCTGCGCTATGCCTGCCCTCTGAGGTAGCGCCTCGCTCATCGGCCTTAGCGCCTTAAGAGAGGTATGTAGCGCCTGATTTAGCGCTCCAATCACCTCCAGGGGCGATAAAAGCCAAGTTTGCAGTCGGAGACGATAATTAGCACCAGGCGCTAAATTTTGCGCACGGCCGATATCGGCGCCCCAAACAGGGCTATACCGAATTTTTCCCCCTTTGACATTAATAGCACTTATGTTCCAAACATGAAATTATAACCAGCACAGACTAGTTGGGCCAAATGGCTCATTTCTGGGCTGTATATTTGATGTAACCTCCTCAATTTTTTAATGGCAAACTACAACAAACCAAAGCCATAGCATAATTGCCGGGAGTTCAGACACTGAATCAGGATTTCATTGCTGGGATCTTATGCGTTTTTTTCTGCATACTCAAAATAAGTTATCATTTTTGCATCCATAGTATCGCAGTAGAAATCCTAAGTGAACTGAAGGCTTAAATAGTAAGAGCTACACAAAGGGAGTATGAAAAGAAACTTGCAAGGGATATCAAAATCAACACACAAAATGTTCACAATTATATTAGGAAGAGGGTGGTCAGGAGCAATATTGACCCCTCAAAAACTGATAGCGGTGATACTGTCAATGATAATAAGGAAATGGCGTACATGTTGAATAATTATTTTGCGTCAGTATTTACAGTAGAGGACGGATAGCATGCCGGAAATCCCAAGGAAACTAATATTGAATCAGGGACAGGGACTCAATAAAATTAATGTAAGTAAAATAACAGTAATGAAGTAAATAATGGCACTAAAGAGTGACAAATCCCCAGGACCAGATGGTTTCCATCCCAGGGTTTTAAAGGAAGTAGGTGAGCACATTCCAGCTATTGTGCTGAAGACTTGTGATCCAGAACTAGCCGCGCCTCTAGCCAAGCTGTTGCAGCACAGCTGCAACACTGGCATCTATCCGACAATGTGGAAAACTGCCCAGGTATGTCCTGTCCACAAAAAGCAGGACAAATCCAACCCGGCCAATTACCACCCCATCAGTCTACTCTCAATCATCAGTAAAGTGATGGAAGGTGTCTTCAACAGTGCTATCAAACGGCACTTACTCACCAATAACCTGCTCACTGATGCCCAATTTGGGCTCCGCCAAGACTACTCGGCTTCCGATCTCATTACAGCCTTGGTCCAAACATGGACAAAGGAGCTGAATTCCAGAGGTGAGGTGAGAGTGACTGCCCTTGACATCAAGGCATCATTTGACCGAGTGTGGCATCACGGAGCACTAGTAAAACTGAAGTCAATGGGAATCGGGGAAAACTCTCCACTGGCTGGAGTCATACTAGCACAAAGGAAGATGGTTGTGGTGGTTGAAGGTCAATCATCACAGCCCCAGGACATCGTTGCAGGAGTTCCTCAGGGCAGTGTCCTAGGCCCAATCATTTTCAGCTGCTTCATCAATGACCTTCCCTCCAGCATAAGGTCAGAAATGGGGATGTTCGCTGATGACTGCACAGTGTTCAGCGCCATTCACAGCTCCTCAGATAATTAAGCAGTCCATGCCTGCATGCAACAAGACCTGGATGACGTTCAGGCTTGGGCTGATAAGTGGCAGGTAACATTCACGCCACAGAAGTGCCAGGCAATGACTATCTCCAACAAGCGAGCGTCTAACCACCTCCCCTTGACATGCAACGGCATTACCATCGCTGAATCCCCCACCATCAATACCCTGGGGGCCACCATTGACCAGAAACTTAACAGGACCAGCCACATAAATACCTTGGCAACAAGAGCAGGTCAGAGGCTAGGTATTCTGCGGTGAGTGTCTCACCTCCTGACTCCCCAAAGCCTTTCAACCTTCTACAAGGCACAAGTAAGGAGTGTGATGGAATACTGTCCACTTGCCTGGATGAGTACAGCTCCAACAATACTCAAGAAGCTCAACACCATCCAAGACAAAGTAGCCCGTTTGATTGGCACCTCATCCACCACCTTAAACATTCACTCCCTCCAGCACCGGTGTACCGTGGCTGCTCTGTGTACCATCTACAAGATGCACTGCAGCAACTCGCCAAGGCTTCTTCGGCAGCACCTCCCAAACCCGTGACCTCTACCACCTAGAAGGACAAGGGCAGCAGGCGCATGGGAACACCACCACCTCCAAGTTCCCCTCCATGTCAAATACCATCCTGACTTAGAAGTATATCGCTGATCCTTCATCGTCGCTGGGTCAAAATCCTGGAACTCCCTCCCTAACAGCACCATGGGAGTACCTTCACCACATGGACTGCAGCGGTTCAAGAAGGCGGCTCACCACCACCTTCTCAAGGGCAATTAGGGATTGGCAATAAATGCTGGCCTTGCCAGCGACGTCCACGTTTCATAAACGAATAAAAAAAAATTGCAGATGCCCTAACTATAATCTTCCAAAGTTCTCGTGATTCAGGAACTGTTCCTTTAGATTGGAAAATTGCACATGTCACTCCGCTATTTAAGAATGGCGAGAGAAGGAAACCAGGGAATTATAGACCAGTTAGCCTGACATCTGTTGTCGGGAAAATGCGAGAGCGTATAATTAAGAATAGGGTGACTGAACACCTCGAAAATTTTCAGTTGATCAGAGAGAGTCAGCGTGGATTTGTGAAAGGTAGGTCATGCCTGACTAACCTGATTGAATTTTTTGAGGTGGTGACTAAAGTAGTGGACAGGGGAATGTCTATGGATGTTATTTATATGGACGTCCAGAAAGCATTTGATAAAATCCCATATAAGAGACTGTTAACTAAGGTAGAAGCCCATGGAATTGAAGGCAAATTATTGACCTGGTTAGGAAATTGGCGAAGCGGCAGGAGACAGGCAGTAGGGATAATGGGTAGGTACTCAAATTGGCAGGATGTGACTTGTGGTGACCCGCAGGGATCTGTGTTGGGGCCTCAACTATTCACAGTATTTATTAACGACTTCAATGATGGCATAGAAAATCATTTGTCCAAATTTGCCGATGACACAAAGATAGGTGGAATTGTAGGCAGTTTAGATGAAAGCATAAAATTACAAAGGGATATCAACAGATTAAGTAAATGGGCAAAACTGTGGCAAATGGATTTCAGTGTAGGCAAATGTGAGGTCATCCAATTTGAATCTAAAAAGGACAGAACAGGGTACTTTCTAAATGGTGAAAAGCTAAAAACAGTGGAGGTCCAAAGAGACTTGGGGGTCCAGGTACATAGATCATTAAAATATCATGAACAGGTACAGAAAATAATCAAAAAGGCTAATGGGATGCTGGCCTTTATATCTAGAGGACTAGAATACAAGGGGGTAGAAGTTATGCAGCTATACAAAACCCCGGTTAGACCACACCTGGAGCACTGTGAGCAGTTCTGGGCACCACACCTTAGGAAGGATATATTGGCCTTGGAGGGAGTGCAGCGTAGGATTACCAGAATGATACCCGGACTCCAAGCGTTAAATTACGAGGAGAGATTACACAAATTAGGGTTGTATTCCCTAGAGTATAGAAGGTTATGGGGTGATCTGATCGAAGTTTTCAAGATATTAAGGGGAACAGATAGGGTAGATAGAGAGAAACTATTTCCGCTGGTTGGGGAGTCTAGGATTAGGGGGCATAGTCTAAAATTTAAAGCCAGACCTTTCAAGAGTGAAATTAGCAAACACTTCTTCACACAAAGGGTGGTAGAAGTTTGGAACTCTCTTCCGTAAATGGCAATTGATGCTAGATCAATTGTTAATTTTAAACCTGAGATCAATGTTAACCAAAGGTATTAAGGGATATGGGCCAAAGGCGGGTATATGGAGTTAGGTCACAGATCATCCATGAGGGCTTGAGGGGCTCAATGGCCTACTCCTGTTCCTATGTCGTATCACTAAAGCTACATTAAGACAGCTGCGTGGCACAGAGCTGGGAGAATCTACTAAACTGAGTGGGAATTTGGTGAGAGTGGAAATTCAGTGCAGAAGGGGAAGGAGGTGCTCAGTAATTTAAACCAAGGGGCAACAGTAAATAATCGCACCGGAGGAAATAGAAAAAGTGATGTCATAATCAACACAGAGCGGTGCAGCAGACGCTGAGGAGTATTTCAGCAAGTATCTAGATAGCCCTTTGTGTGTTTAGTAACTTTAGTGATTAGTGTTAAGCTTGACTTAGTAAGGATTTAATATTAATGCAAGTAAATGTAAGTTAAAGGAAAATGAGCTAAGTGATTAAATTCTAACTGCATTTAAAGATGCTAATAACTGATAAATCGTGAAGTAGTTAATCACAGGAGCTAATTAATTTATTTAACACCAAGCTAAATCCACCTGTTTAATAAATCTGGACCTCAAGTGACCAATTAGTTCAAGAAATAAACTGCAGATAACAAACAAATACATTAGACATGGCAATGCAGGCAGTGTCGGGATTGTAGTATATGGGAGTTTGTGGACAATGAGAATGTCCCAGATTGTTACATCCGCTAGAAATGTCTCTGCCCCGAGGCACTCCGGCTCAGAGTCGTCGAGATGGAGTCTGAGCTGGAGAGGAGGAGGATTTACTGGGTAATTTACTCCAGAGTACAGTCACACAACAGAGGAAAGCTCAGGTGCAGGAAGGGGAGAGTGTGACCATCAGGCAGGTGGGTAAGGGTAACATAGGAGAGGTAATGAAGGAGGTCCAGCAGACACTGCTCCTGTCCAACAGGTGCAAAGTACTCAATACCTGTGAGGATAAGGAGAAGGACTGGGAAAGACAGCCAGAATGCCGACCAAGCACTATGGAGCAGGAGTTGTTCAAGGGGAGGAGGTGCAGAGTAGAAAGGTTGCAGTTATAGGGGATTCTATAATTAGGGGGAGAGATGTTATTCTTTTTCAGGATTGAGAGTCTCGAAAGGTGTGTGCCAGGGTAAGGGACATCCAAAACGGCTGGAAAAGAATCTGGAAAGGGAGGGGGAGGATCCAATTGTTGTGGCCTGTGTCAGAACCAATGTCATAGGAAAGATTGGGGAAGAGGTCCTGCTAAGGGAGATCAGGCTTTGCATTTGGTGTCGGGATGGGTGCGTGTCAGATGGTTTCCGGATTCCGGTCCCACCCCCAGCTGCCTCCGCTCCACAGATGTGATTTTCCCTTGATTGACCTTGTTAAGCCCCGCCCTGCGGGCTTACCAGCCAATTAACAGGAAACTGGGCTGATGACGTCATTTGATGATGCGTCATATGCCGGTTTCCTTAAAGGGACCATGCACAATTTTATTTTGACAGTTGATTTCTCAGTGTTTGACAGCATCACTGCACAAAGGTGCACTCTTGCACACAGGCTCTCCAATGACTCCCTCCATATGCTGGAATAGATGGCAGCTGCAGGTGAGATGACAGAAGCAATCTGTCACTGGTGAGAGAGGTTCTCCCAATGAGATGGCACTGGACATATAGTTGGATTTAAAAACTTGTAAGATAAAGAAATCTATGCAGTAACCAACATTTTCTTTGCTCTGAAAATCACCCATGTGCAACATTGGATCCTTCACACCACTTCTGCAGCTGTCATCTTTTCACAAACATTACACCGGACTCACAACATTTACCTGATGTGGTGTCCGGACGTCGGGAAACCCGACCTAGAAGCGGGAAAATCGAAAAACAGGCTGAACACTACTGACAAGAACCTGTTAATAGGCAGGTAATTGCCTTTAATCCATTTCCCTCCGCTAGGTGTCAGGTCCATTCCCAGATCGGGGACCCGACACTTGGGAAGACTGTTTGGAGGCGGGTTGACAGCGGGTTCGTGACCTGCCGTCCACCAATAGGACTTTAACATCTGACCCGCCTCTCTGAGTGCCGGCAAAATCGCGGCCCAGGAGTTAGGAGTTAAATTGAACAGCAGAACCTCACGGAATAATCTCAGGATTATTATCCGAGCCACGTGCAAATTGGCATAAGGACAAACAGATTAAGAAAGTCAACGTGTGGCTAAAGGAGTGGTGTGAAAGAGGGGTTCCATTTCATGGGACATTGACACCAATACTGGGACAGGAAGGAGCTGTACCATTGGGAAGGACTGCACCAGAACTGAGCTGAGACCAAGGTCCTAGCAGATAGGATAACTGGGTCTGTAAATAAGACTTCAAACTAATAACAAGGGGGAAGGGAACTGCTAGAAATTACAGAAACCTAACAATAAAAGAATCCGGAAAAGAGAGTAAAGGATAAACCAAAGGAAGGAATAAGGATAACATGAATGGCCAGAGATCAGATGAAGTCATAGAGCACAAAGGTAAAATAACTACTAAAAACAAAGAGAGAGGAATAATAAATAAAACAATTTAAACTGTTTGTGCAGCAATGTACGTAGTATTCAAAGCAAAATGGATGAACTGGAGGTAATAATCCAAAACTAGGGCCCATAAATAAAGGATAGTTACTAATAAATCCAATAGGGAAATAAGGAGAAATGTCTTTAC
This sequence comes from Somniosus microcephalus, assembly GCF_052327205.1. Lineage (NCBI taxonomy): Eukaryota > Metazoa > Chordata > Chondrichthyes > Squaliformes > Somniosidae > Somniosus > Somniosus microcephalus. The sequence goes on from NC_141008.1 coordinate 43,964,076, forward strand.
TCAGGGAGTGGTTAGAATGTGGAACTCGCTACCACAGGAAGTGGTTGAGGTAAATAGCTTAGATGCTTTCAAAAGGAAACTAGACCAGTATATGAGAGAAAAGGGAATAGAAAGATATGCTGAAAGGCTGAGATGAAGCAGATGAATGGGAGGAGACTCGTGTGGAGCATAAACACCAACACAGACTAGTTGGGCCGAATGGCCTGTTTCTGTGCTGTAATTCTAAGTAATTCATACATTTGTAACACTTTGCACTATGATTGGAAACCAATCATAAATCATAAAAATTTACGGCACAGAAGGAGGCCATTCAGCCCATCGTGTCTGCACCGGCCGAAAAAGAGCTCTCCAGCCTAATCGCACTTTCCAGCTCTTGGTCCATAGCCCTGCAGGTTACGGCACTTCAAGTGCATATCCAGGTACTTTTAAAATGTGATGAGGGTTTCTGCCTCGACCACCCTTTCAGGCAGTGAGTTCCAGACCCCCACCACCCTCTGGGTGAAAAAAGTTCTCAACTTTTGAATTGGGATGAATCTCTGGCATATAGTCAGTTGAAGAAAACTGTGTAGTTTTACCACAGTCAACACTTCATGGCTTCCATTATCTAATATATTCTACACTAACTAAGCATTATGTTATGTTCTTGGCTATTTCATCAATTCAAACTCAACTAACTCTAGGTAATTATTGTGTTTTTAAGGCATCCCAAGACATCGAGAGCTGTTAGGTAATCGGTAGATCGAACAATTCTAAAAATGTTGATTGTGTTCTGTTACAGGAATAACGTTCTGGATACCAGTGATCAATCATATCTGAAAAATTGCCGATATGACAAAACAAGAAACTCATATTGTCCAATTTTTCGTCTGGGAGATATCGTAAATTGGGCTGGGAGCAACTTCCAGGAAATGGCTGTGGAGGTAAAATTAATTTTTTTGATTTTTGAAATGCCCTTTTTGACTAAAAGCTACTCAAATCATTGATTGTCTTCAGCACCAGCAAGCAGTTTGTGATAACTCCTGAAGTAACATCAATAATCGATTTAGGTGACTGGATCTAAATGCACATGTAATTTGTAGCAAATGTTCTACCCGGATTATCTATAATACACGGCTTGTTGATCAATGGGTCCAGCACTGCATGACTGATGAAAACATTAGTAAAGCAATCACAAGCACCAAGAATAAAAATTTATAACTCTCAAGATGTTGGTAGAACAAACTTCTCTGAATGAAAACATTTTCACCAGTGAGTGTTTCAGGAATCCAGGCCTGCTCAGTAAGGCTACTCTCACTCTCACTGGCTCATCACAGACCTTCAATTTAGACATTCTGTCTGGCCAGAGTGTGGAGCCTAAAAACTGGAATGTTTAGGCAGCGGGATGACTCCAGAAGCTGGAGCAGTGCCCAGGTCTGCCTCGGCGGTAGAATTTGTGCCACACTCTGAGCTACTAAAATAGGGGAGATCATTAAAGTGGCGACTTCCTCAGTGAACAACCCCCATGGGAAATATCAAGAAAGAGGGTAACACATACATTATGGAGACATGGCCACAGCAAGTCGGAAGCTATGAGCAATAAACTGCAGCACACGTTGAAAGGTTATTTTTATTTTTAACTTTTCAGTTGAGTTATTTCAAAGCACACAGATCACACAGAAACTAGAGACGGTGCCTGATGTAGCAAAATCCCGACTCCCGCCCGCCAGCCAGCTAGTCGATCTGGCCGCGTGTCGTGTGGGAGTCGGAGAAGTAAGGCCCTCCATGTTCCCGGTGGGTTCATTGACCACAATTGGGTTCTCCCACACCCTTTCCGCCCTCCTGTTAATATCAAGGCCGATATAAGAACATAATAGGAGCAGGAGTCGGCCATTCGGCCCTTCGAGCCTGCTCCGCCATTCAGTAAGATCATGGCTGATCTTCTACCTCAACTCCACCTTCCTGCACCCCGTTCCCTTGATCCCTTAATATCCAAAAATCTATTGATCTCTGTCTTGAATATACTCAACAACTGAGCATCCACAGCCCTCTGGGGTAGAGAATTCCAAAGATTCACCACCCTCTGAGTGAAGAGATTTCTCCTCATCTCAGTCCTAAATGGCTGACCCCTTATTCTGAGACTGTGACCCCTGGTTCTAGACTCCTCAGCCAGGGGAAACATCCCCCCTGCATCTACCCTGTCAAGCCTGTTATGTTCATTAATAAATAGACATTCTTATTATGAACACAGCTAGCTTCTAGCTAGTCATTTATTCAGTACACGTTCTCTAGGTACAGTATCTGTAGAGATGCAGCATGTGTGCTCCTGTGTGCAGGCTGCCATCTTGACTGTTGCCTTGTGGGTAGCCTAGTGCCTCATGGATAATGTAGTCTTAATCTACATACAGCTGGGTAGTGTAGTCTTATACATACAGCTCTACGGCTCCACCTAGTGTCCACTATAGAATGACATGTTATTGATCACTACATCCCCCTTTCTTTGAGGTTTAACAAAATCAATATCAATCAACTTTCAAGAAAACAATAAAGATAATATCAGTAACACTTTTGTTAGGGCTCTATAAACATAAACATTTTCAAAACAGTCAACACATTTTCAAAGCTTTACATTGTACTCAAAGATTAAGTCTATCAGGCTCTTTTACTTCACGTGTGGATCTTCTCAACACGGGTAAGTCTGATGTGTCTTCATGAGATTGTTCTGGCGGTGAATGACAAGATGCAGTTGCGGCATTGTCATCAATCTGCTCTTGTATAGATCGAGGTCTCCTTGCGATCTTTGCTTGGAGAGGGTTTCAGTGTTTCCTTCACTCTTCATGCCATAACTCTCAATGTAGTCAATGCACTCTCGAAAAACTGCTGGCAGCTGGATCCCATCATACAGCATAGTCCTCTCAGCAGCCTCGGCTAATGAAACACCAAAGATTGGCCTGAGGGAAGAAGGAGTATCCACCGGAACTGCTTCCTGCTCTGGTGCAGGCTTCTTCTTTTTCTTTTTCTCTTTCCACTGCGGTTATATCTTTGGACTTTTTCTCCTTGTGTTTTTCCTCTTTGTGCTTTTCTTCCTTTGGCTTCTCTTTGACCTTAAAGTATTTTTCTTTCTTCTTGGAGAAACTAGGCTTTTTGAAGACATGGATACCCTTTGGCCTTTTCATCCTTGATGGGCTCTCTGCTTCATCACCTGAGTCATCTGGTCTGCTTATGGCACAGTTTATACGGTAGACTCTCTTGACCAGTTCTAAGTCTTCACAAGCTTTGTCACCTAGTATCGAATCAAGTCTTTCAGCCACAACAGAAAACATGAGATGATGCACTTTGTCTTTGACTGTCACTTTAAGTCCGCATACACCTAAGCTATCTATTTTCTGTCCATTATAGTCCTTCAGTAGTACTGACTTTTTCTGTATTTTGGGCTTTTCTTTCATATTGTTAATGTCACTCATACTGATTAAGTTTGCTTTTGCCCCAGTGTCCAGTTTCAATGTAACTAATGCTCCATTTATCTGCAGTGGGATCATCCATTTGTCCACTTTTACTGCATTAACTTTATGTTCAGCATTGTCCATTTCTGAGGGCTGCACATTTTCTGTATCTTTTTTGATATCGTCACATGACACCATTCCTACAAAAAATGTCTCACTTAAATCAGTGTCCTCAATCACATTAACTTGTTGCCCTTTCGTTGTTTTTACTTTTGAAAAGCATTGTTTGGCAAAGTGATTCTTTCCATTACACTTTGTGCACATTTTTCCAAATGCTGGGCATTGTCTTAACTGGTGTTTGTAACCACAGCGTTTACAATTAAAAATTTCATCCTCCGATTGCTTTTCATTTCTGTTCTGCCCACGTTTCTTCCCCTTGTAGGACACAGCACCGACAGCAGCATTTTCACTCACTACAATCGCATCATTATTGATTTCACTGAAAGTCTTCGCGTGCTTTTGAGCTAGCTCGCTGGCTTGGCATATTTTCACCGCATTTTCCAAATTTAGTTCGGTTTCTCTCAACAGACGTTCCCTGACTTTTTTATCATGAATACCAAACACAATCTGGTCACGAATCATGGATGATTTCAGCTCAGAGAAATTACATGTCTGTGCTTTCAGTTTCAGATCAGTTATAAAGCTAACAAAAGTCTCATTTTGTTGCTGTGTCCGAGAACAGAAGATGTATCTTTCATACGTCTCATTCTTTTTGGGAGAGCAATGTGCATCAAATTTTTTTAGCACATCTTCTAATTTTTCTCTGTTCTCCGCTGGATTAAATACAAATGTATTAAATACCTCTATCGCCTGTGGGCCTGCAACCGTAAGCAGCAACGCTATCTTCCTTGCGTCTGGCTTCGTACCGAATCCGATGGCTGCAATGTAGAGTTCGAATTGCTGTTTAAAAGTCTGCCAATTGTAGTCGATTTTTTCTGTGAGATTCAAACGCTCTGGTGGCTTCAAATCCTCCATGTCGCTTTTCACAATTTTCAGCAGATCTTCACCACCCTGGTACCATGTTATGTTCATTAATAAATAGACATTCTTATTATGAACACAGCTAGCTTCTAGCTAGTCATTTATTCAGTACACGTTCTCTAGGTACAGTATCTGTAGAGATGCAGCATGTGTGCTCCTGTGTGCGGGCTGCCATCTTGACTGTTGCCTTGTGGGTAGCCTAGTGCCTCATGGGTAATGTAGTCTTAATCTACATACAGCTGGGTAGTGTAGTCTTATACATACAGCTATATACAGCTCTACGGCTCCACCTAGTGTCCACTATAGAATGACATGTTATTGATCACTACAAAGCCTTGTAAGAATTTTATATGTTTCAATGAGATCACCTCTCATTCTTCTAAATTCTAGAGAATATAGGCCTAGTCTACTCAATCTCTCCTCATAGGACAATCCCCCCATCCCAGGAATCAGTCTAGTGAACCTTTGTTCCACTCCCTCTAAGGCAAGCATATTCTTCCCTAGGTAAGGAGACCAAAACTGTACACAGTACTCCAGGTGTGGTCTCACCAAGGCCTTATATAATTGTAGTAAGACTTCTTTACTCTTATACTCCAATCCCTTTGTAATAAAGGCTAACATACCATTTGCTTTCCTAATTACTTGCTGTACCTGCATGTTAACTTTCTGCGATTTGTGTACAAGAACACCCAGGTCTTTCTGAATACCAACATTTCCCAGTCACCATTTAGAAACTATTCTGCTTTTCTATTTTTCCTACCAAAGTAGATAACTTCACACTTCTCCACATTATATTCTATCTGCCATGTTCTTGCCCACTCACTTAACCTGTCTATATCCCTTTGCAGCCTCTTTGCATCCTCCTCACAACTTACACTCCCACCTAGCTTTGTAACGTCAGTAAACTTGGATACATTACACTCAGTCCCCTCATCTAAATCATTGATATAGATTGTAAATAGCTGAGGCCCAAGCACTGATCCTTGCGGTACCCCACTAGTTACAGCCTGCCAACCCGAGAATAACCCGTTTATTCCTATTCTGTTTTCTGTCCGTTAACCAATCCTCAATCCATGTTAATATATTACCCCTAATCCCATGAGCCCTAATTTTGTGTAATAACCTCTTGTACGGCACCTTATCGAATGCTTTCTGAAAATCCAAATACACTACATCCGCTGGTTTGCCCCTTATCTCTTACTTCTTAGGCACTCCCTCGGAACCGAGGATGACTTGCTTCCACATTAAAAATGAGTTCTCAGGTGACTGATGAGTCTAATGCGGGAACTACAGTCCCTGTCGCAGGTGGGGCAGACGGTGGTTGAAGGGGCGGGTGGGTGGGGTGCTTGGGTTGACGTGCGCTCCTTGCGCTGCCTGCGCTTGGCTTCCGCTTGCTCTCGGCGCAGAGACTCGAGGTGTTCGGTGCCTTCCCGGATGCTTCTCCTCCACTTTGTGCGGTCTTGGGCCAGGGATTCCCAGGTGTCAGTGGCGATGTTGCACTTTTTCAAGGAGGCTTTGAGGGTGTCCTTGAAGCGTTTCCTCTGCCCACCTGGGGCTCTCTTGCCGTGTCGGAGCTCCAAGTAGAACGCTTGTTTTGGGAGTCTCGTATCGGGCATGCGGACAATGTGACCTGTCCATCGGAGTTGATTGAGCGTGGTCAAAGCTTCGATGCTGGGGATGTTGGCCTGAGCGAGAACACTGATGTTGGTGCGCCTATCCTGCCAATGGATTTGCAGGATCTTGCAGAGGCAGCGTTGGTGGTACCTCTCCAGTGCTTTGAGGTGCCTGCTGTACATGGTCCATGTCTCTGAGGCACACAGCAGGGCGGGTATCACTGCTGCTCTGTAGACCATGAGCTTGGTGCTGGGTTTGAGGTCCTGGTCTTCAAACACTCTCTTCCTCAGGTGACTGAATGCTGCACTGGCACACTGAAGGCAGTGTTGGTCTTCGTCATCGACGTCTGCCCTTGTTGACATTAGGCTCCCGAGGTATGGAAAGTGGTCCACCTTATCTGCTAGTTACACCCTCGAAAAACAGATTAGTTAAACACGATTTCCTTTTAATAAATTCATGTTGACTCTGCCCAATCATATCATGATTTTCCAAGTGTCCTGTTGCCACGTCCCTAATAATAGATTCTAGCATTTTCCCTACTACTGATGTCAGGCTAACTGGTCTACGGTTCCCGGTTTTCTCTCTCCTTCCTTTCTTGAATAACAGGGTTACATTTGCTACCTTCCAAATTCACAAGGACCGTTCTAGAATATAGGGAATTCTGGAAGGTTAAAACCAATGCATCCACTATCTCTATAGCCACCTCTTTTAAAACCCTAGGGTGTAGGCCATCAGGTCCAGGGGATTTATCAGCTTTTAGTCTCATTAATTTCTCCAGTACTATTTCTTTACTAATACTAATTTCTTTAAGTTCCTCATTCTCACTAGATCCTTGGTTCCCCACTATTTTTGGAATATTATTTGTGTCTTCTTCCATGAAGACAGATACATGGGCTGAATTTTGCCGGTGCTCAGAGGGCGGGTTTGGAGGTGGGTCAGCTGTCAAAATAGCAAAGATTGACATTGGCTAGGGAACCTGCTGTCAACCCACGAGTCTCCCAAGTGTCGGGTCTGTCGGCGCTGAACAGACCTGACATCAAACGGCGGGGGAGGCAATTCACCTCATTAAATGAGTTGTTAACATCCAATTAACTGTTATTTTAAGCCTACATTTCAATTTTATGTGCTCCCCCATGGGTTACCCACTGCTCAGGGAACACATTGGGCTGGATTTTGTCAATGTGAAGCTTTTGGAAGCGGGACTGCTGCTTGCCGGCCTTCAATCCCGCCTCCATCAGCTTCTGGCCAACCAGCGGGATTTTCCCCTGATTGACCTTGTTAAGCCCGCCCAGCGGGCTCAGCAGGCCAATTAGGGGGAAGTCACTAACAGAGCACGTCAGCATATGATGTGCCATCTGTCAAGATTTTTTGAAAGCAGAACTGTCAGCGTTTGACAACTCTGTGAAGCTGTCAAACACTGACATTCTGTGTAGTTTGATGAGTCCTTGTGTTCAGGACTCATCAAACCTTTCAACTTTACAGAAATCACCTGGCTGTTGGTTCGGAGGATCCAACAGCCAGTCTGTGATATCTACAATGGAGAAGTTGGGACTCCAGCTCCACAGCGGCTGAAGGCTGTAGGCAGAAACAAAGTTAAGTGAACATTTTCTAACACATTACACTCACCTTACATACTTACCACTCCACACTCACCCCTACATTGCACTTTCAGACTCCTCCGACCCCCGCAGACCTCCTACTCATCTCCTACACCCTGGCGGAGTTCCCTGAGCTCGGGAAACCTGCACTTCGGATGGAAAAATGGGGCTAATCCGATTTTCTGCCAGTTAACTATCGGGAGCCTACTGTCAACAAGGGCAGACGTCGACAACGAAGTCCAACACCGCCTTCAGTTAGGATTACTCCCGGTGCCACGTGCTAGTGAGTACAGGAATAGGAGGATAGAACAGATGAATGCGTGGCTGGAGAGATGGTGCAGGAGGGAGGATTTTAGATTCCTGAGGGATTGGGACCCTTTCTGGGGAAGGTGGGACCTGTACGAGCCGGACGGGTTACACCTCAACAGAGCCGGGATCAATATTCTTGCAGGGAGGTTTGCTAGTGCTGCTGGAAGGGTTTAAACTAGCTTGACAGGGGGATGGGCACCAGCATATAGGAGTAGAAAAGAGGAATAAGGTGCATAAAACAGTGAGTGCGTTGGATAGTACTAGAGAAGAAAGTAGTACTACAGGCGGAAGTAGTACCATATTAGATAGGAGCAGACTAAGAAAGACTACGAAAAACTCAAAAATGGGTTTAGAATGCATGTACGTAAACGCACAAAGTGTGGTGAATAAGGTTGGTGAGCTACAAGCACAATTAGCCGTGTGGCAATATGATGTGGCAGTAAATGAAATGTGGCTTAAAAACGGTGAGGAGTGGGCACTTAATATTCAAGGGTACAAGATGTTCAGAAAAGATAGGGAAGGAAAAAAGGGAGGTGGGGTGGCAGTGCTGATTAAGGAAGACATTGTAGTTTTGGAAAGGGAGGATGTTCTTCAGGGGACAAGGACAGAATCCATTTGGTTAGAGTTGAGGAGCAAAAAGGGTATGATCACGCTATTGGGGGTATTCTATAGGCCTCCTGGAGATGTTGCAAGTACAGGCTAGGTACATTCCAACAAGAGGGAAAGGTAAGGGAACCAAAGCAAGGGCTCCTTGGATGATGAGGGAGATTGAGAAGATGATGAAACAAAAAAAGAGGGTGTATGATGCATATCAGGTGAATACTTCAAGAGAGAACCAGACCAAAGTTGAGAGGGGTTGTGAAGATGAAAATAAGATTGGCAAAGAGAGAATATGAGAGTAGAATGACGGTTAACATAAAAGGGAACCCTAAAATCTTCTACCGGCATGTAAACAGTAAGCAGGTAGTAAGAGGCGGGGTGGGGCCTATTAGAGATAAAGAAGGTGATATATGCTTAGTGGATAAGTCGCCTGGTCCAGATGGCTTGCATCCCAGGTTGCTAAGGGAATTGGGGGAGGAAATAGCGGAAGGGCTTGCCAGAATTTTCCAATCTTCCCTAGATGCAGGGGAGGTGCCTGAGGATTGGAAAGTGGCAAATATGACACCATTGTTCAAGAAAGGGTGTAAGGACAATCCTAGTAACTACAGGCCAGTCAGTTTAACATCAGTGCTGGGTAAAGTTTTAGAAACAATAATCAAGGAAAAAATTAATGGGCACTTGGAGAGGTTTAAGCTAATTAAGGAGAGCCAACACGGATTTGTAAAAGGCAGATCGTTTTTGCCTAATCTAATTGAATTTTTGATGAAGTGACAGAGGGGATTGATGAAAGGAATGCAATGGATGTTGTCTACATGGATTTTTGGAAGGCGTTTAACAAATTACCACATAGAAGGCTGGTTAACAAAGTTGAGGCCCATGGAATAGATGGGTCAGTGGCAGCTTGGATAAGGAATTGGCTTAAGGACAGAAAACAGTGAGTTGTGGTAAATGGCTGTTTTTCAGACTGGAGGATTGGTAGACAGTGGTGTTTCCCAAGGGTCAGTGCTGGAGCCACAGCTTTTTTTGATATATATAAATGACCTGGATATTGGAATACAGAGTAGAATTTCTAAATTTGCCGATGACACCAAACTTGGGGGGGTGGCAAACCGTGATGATGATACCAATCGACTGCAACAGGACATAGAAAGGCTAGCAGAATGGGCAGCCAAGTGGCAGATGGAATTTAATACAGAGAAGTGTGAGGTGATGCATTTTGGCAGCAGGAACAGGGAGAGGCAATATACACTTAATGACACAGTTTTAAAGAATGTGCAGCGACAGAGGGACCTGGGAGTTAATGTGCATAGGTCCCTGAAGGTGGTGGGACATATTGAGAGAGTGGTTAGCAAAGCATATGGGATCTTGGGCTTCATAAATAGAGGTATTGAGTACAAAAGTAGAGAAGTTATGCTGAACCTTTATAAAGCGCTGGTGAGGTCACAACTAGAGTTGCGACCAGTTCTGATCACCACACTTTAGGAAGGATGTGAAGGTCCTTGAGGGGGTGCAGAGGAGATTTACCAGAATGGTTCCAGGGATGGGGGATCTTAGCTACAAGGACAGGTTGGAGAAGCTGGATTTGTTTTCATTAGAGCAAAGGAGGCTGAGGGGTGATTCAATAGAAGTTTACAAGATTATGACGGATTTGAATAGGCTAGACGGGGAAAGGCTGTTCCCACTAGTTAATGGTACAAGGACTAGGGGACACAGATTTAAGGTTTTAGTCAAGAGATACAGGGGGGATGTGAGGGAAAACTTTTTTACGCAGCAAGTGATAAGGACCTGGAACTCGCTGTCGATAGAAGTGGTGGAAGCGGAGACACTCAGGGCTCGATTTTGTCAATTGGGAGCTTTTGGAGGCGGGACTCCCACTTTTTGGGTTGTAGTCCCGCCTCCAGTGACTTGTGGCCAACCCACGCTACTTTCCCTTGATTGACCTTGTTAAACCCACCCAGTGGGCTCAGCAGGCCAATTAAGGGACACCTGATTACTGGTGACGTCAGCGATTGACATTTCATCTCTCAAGAGCTTTTGACAGATGAAAAATCAGCGTTTGACAGCTCTGTGAAGCTGTCAAACACTGACAATCTGTCTTCTAACTTGAGTCCTCCTACTCAGACTCAGTTAGGGAGCTCTCCAGACCAGAAAGCAGAGGCTGCAGCTTTTGACAGTTCAGCGGCCATTCTACTTTCTATGCCAGTGAGCTGAGGGACTCCCAAGAACTGAAGGTAGGAAGCCTGCAGGAGAAAGTAAAGTAAGTAAAACTTATTAAAACACTTTACATTTACCTCACACACTTACCTCTGCACACATGCACCCATCACTCACCTGCACAACGGACATCTCGACCCCTCCAACCCCTGCAGACCGACGGTCCGCCTCGCTAACTTGGCATGGTTTGGAGCCGTCGGACAGCCCACACTTCAGGGCTAAAAATAGGGGTTAGGCAAAAAACTGCCTGTTAACTACCTGTTAACAGGCAGTTAATTGGCACTAATCCCCTTCCCGCCTCAGGGGAGGCGGCTCCCAGAACAGGTTGGGTACCCGCCTCCTGGGACATTGGCACGGAGGCGGGTTGGGGGCGGGATGGGTTCCTGCCCCCCGATTCTGCAATTTTCCCACCACTCCCGCCTCCAAACCTGCCTCCTCGGGGCTTGGAAAATCGAGCCCAAAAAGTCTCTCAGATTAGTCTTAGAATAACTGGATAGATGCTTAGAATCTGCTTGTGTTTTGGTTCTCTGCGGATGTTCTAGCATTCTGTACTGTGACGGTCATAAATAATCTTGTTTCCAAGCTAACTAAATGCTGTTTTCAAGTTGGGATTTCAACTTGTTTATGTATCTCTAAAAGGAGGCGGCAGTACATCTCCTTCCCTGTGACACTGGAGAAGCAGCGGGAGCGTGCAGAGGGCTTCGCAGCAATAGCGGACTTCCCCATGGTGCAGGGTGCCATTGACTGCACGTACGTGGCTTTGCGGGCGCCTGTTTTGAATCCGGAGGAGTTCCGCAACCGCAAGGGATTCCATTCCTTGAATGTTCAGCTGGTCTGTGACCACCGACAGCTGATCCTCGCAGTCAATGCGCAGTTCCCTGGCAGCAGCCACGACGCCTTCATCCTGCGCCAGGCTTCAGTTGCAGACCTATTCGAGGCCCCGGCTCACCCAGGAGGCTGGCTTCTCAGTGACAAGGGCTATCCTCTGTGCCCATGGCTGATGACGCCGCTCCGTTCGCCCAGCACTCCTGCTGAAGAGCGCTTCAGTGCGAGCCATCAGGCGACGAGGAACATTGTGGAGCACACAATCGGTGTGCTGAAGCAGCGGTTCCACTGTCTGGACCATTCCGGAGGCGCCTTGCAGTACTCACCAGAGCGAGTCTCCCACTTCGTCGTAGTCTGTTGCATGCTGCATAACCTCGCCATCCTACGTACCCAGCCAATGCCACCAGCTATTGAAGCACCAGCGGAGGAGGAGGATGAGGACCAAGATGGGAGGGAGGTACAAACTGGAAGGGCCGTCCGTCAGAGGCTGATAACAAGCCGCTTCTAGGCCCCTCTGACGGAATGCTTGGTGCCATTCGATGAGGAGGAAGGGAACCGTCCGGATAACCCAAAGCCTATGAAGGGCAGTGAATGTAAATATCAGACATGGTCAATGTAAATAAAAAAAGTTGTTTATTTTGCGAAATGTGCTTCCTTCCAACATGACAAAGCAATGGCTACAGAAAGCAAAACTAACACACTAACACTTAAGTGACTCGCACACCCGGGAGACTATCCAAAACATTACTAACATTCAGACCAGCATCCACGGCCTTGATTTCTACAAATAAGATGTCTCAGCTGCACCTTCTACTCTTTCCCCCTTGATGGTTATCTACGTCTCTTGTGAGATCGGCCCCTTCCCTCCCTGCAGCTCCTCCGTAATGGGATCCCAGTGGCTGCATCAAGGCTGGGGGAGGCCTGCTGGCTGTCGGAAAGCGCAGATGCCCCTGAGGGACATCCTGGACGACCTCTGGCCTTGGAGGGCCCGGATGCTGACTGCTCCAACTGTGAATGGGTGGAAGCAGTCTGTCCTGCAGGTGGTGGCAGCTGCAGTGGAGACTTGCCAGCGGTGGCATCAGGAATGCTGACATCCTGAGAGCGGACAGCAGCTCCCTGGTCGAACGACACACTGGCACTCTGACGGGGTAGCACCGCAGCATGCGCACCAATCGGCTGGTCCACAGATTGAGGCCCTGCTGTGGTGCTGCAAGGGCCCCGGGTAATCCCACCTGATCCAGCGAGGGTGGCAGCAGTCATTGGTCGCGTGGCCTCAATATGCGTCTGCATGAGACCAGCGAGTGACTGCGTGGCAGCACTCAGCACTTGCGTGGCAGGTGCCAGTGCTTCGGTGAAGCCCTGGACAGTCCTTTCCAGTGCTTCGCTGAAGGCTGGGACAGTCCTTTCCACTGCTTCGGTCAAGCCCTGGACAGTCCTTTCCAGTGCTTCGCTGAAGGCCGGGACAGTCCTTTCCACTGCTTCGGTCAAGCCCTGGACAGTCCTTTCCAGTGCTGCCCCGAAGCCGTGGACAGTCCTTTCCAGTGATGCCCCGAAGTCCTGGACAGTCCTTTCCAGTGCTGCCCCGAAGTCCTGCACACTCTTTGCCTGTACTGCCCCGAAGTCCTGCGCACTCTTTGCCTGTGCTGCCCCGAGGTCGTGCGCACTCCTTGCCTGTGCTGCCCCGAGGTCCTGCGCACTCCTTGCCTGTGCTGCCCCGAAGTCTTGGACACTCCTTGCCAGTGTCTCGATGGATTCAGGCATCCTTGCCACTGCAGCCATGAGCTCAGTGTGCCTGAGCTGAGCCTGGGCGCTCATTTCTGCGAGGGAACGCACCTCTTCTGCGCTCTATGCAGCAGTACTCGCGGCCTGACTCGCCCTCCGGGGAGACAGCCCTCGAGCTTCCCTACCCCCCTTGCGTTGCTGCAGCCCGCTGGTTCCTGGAACTGCTTCCTCCTCAGAGCATTCCCCCCCGCTCCCCTCCAGGGAAGTAGTCTCCCCAGTCTGCAGAGGCGCTGGCTCGCCTGAGGGTGGCAGGGATGGTCCAGCTTCCCCCTGCTCATCGCCTCCGGAGTCAGTGGCAGTGGCAGCTTGAGGGCCCGGCTCCCGAGCTGGTGATGCAGCATCTGAAAGCAGGGAGGTTGAAGAGTGGCTGTAGCGAAAGGACAGGGTGGCAGCAAGGGATGCATGAGTGCTGCAATGCTCTGACATGGGTCCAGAGTGAAAAAGCATGCTGGTGGGGGGAAGAAGTGGAAGGAGAGAGTTCAAGAAGGTGATGATCTTACCATCGCTGTGCACAATGGGGTCGGCAGCTCCAGTGGTGACAGGACTAGTCATCCAGCCTCCAACAATCTGGTGGACTCGTTCCTCCAGGTCCGTCAGTGTCTGCAGCTGAGGAGGGCCTCCTCCGGTGCGAAGCTGCTCCCTCCAGTTCCTGGCCAGCTTGGCCTGCAGGAGAAAGGACGGGAAGTGATGAAACATGCTGGCCTGAGCTGACGTCACATGCCCCCATGGTAGATTAGCCCTTCCATTATGCATTGAGCTGACATCACATGCCCCCCATGGTAGATTAGCCCTTCCATTATGCATTGAGCTGACATCACATGCCCCCCATGGTAGATTAGCCCTTCCGTTATGCATTGAGCTGAATGTGCGTGTGTGTTTCCAGAAAGGGCCATGGGTGCTGGCTGACAGATGGCCATTGGGGCTTCGCGCACCCTCTGGCCATAATGTCAGGTGCAGATGGAGGGATGAAGAAGATGGCGAAAAAGGCACTCACCCTAACGACCCGAGTGAGGTCGTTGAACTTCTTCCTGCATTGCACAGGAGTCCTGGCCACCAGGCTGGTTGAGGTGACTCTTTGACAAACTTCCCTCCAAGCCCTGCGGTACTCGCTCTGATGAGGCCTCCTGCCATTGTCAGGGTACAGCACAACTCGCCGGCGCTGCACTTCGCCAACCAAAGCATCCAATGCCCCATCGGTAAAGCTCCGCTCTCTGCCTCACCCTCTCCATATGTTCAAAGTTTGGAACGCCACAGAAAGCACAGCGCCGATTTTGAGGCCTACAAGGCGCAGAGTGTGACTGCTGCTCCTAATTGACCCGCCCCTTTAAGAGCTGGCCGGCGCCAGCATGTCTCGGGGTAATCGATTATTGACAGCACCTGCGCTGCGCCCGGCCGCCGACATATTGAGTAGCGCCACCGGGTTAGCGCCTTAAGACTCCCGTGCAGCGCCTGAATCAACGCCGCAATCACCTTTAGGGGCGCAGCAACCCAATATCGCTCGAGGTGGCGATAAGTTGCGCCTGGTGAAAAAATTTGCGCAGCGCCAATTCTAACGCCCCAAACGGGGCTATACCCAATTTCTCCCCCAAAGTGTTTTAATAAGTTTTACTTACCTTTACTTTCTCCTGCAGGCTTTCTTCCTTCAGTTCTCGGGAGTCCCTCAGCTCACTGGCACAGAAAGCAGAATGGCCGCTGACCTGTCAAAAGCTGCAGCCTCTGCTTTCTGGTCTGGAGAGCTCTCTAACTGAGTCTGAGTAGAAGGACTCAAGTTAGAAGACAGATTGTCCGCGTTTGACTGCTTCACAGAGCTGTCAAATGCTGATTTTTCATCTGTCAAAAGTTCTTGACAGATGAAATGTCAATCGCTGAGGTCATCAGTAATCAGGTGTCCCTTAATTGGCCTGCTGAGCCCACTGGGTGGGCTTAACAAGGTCAATCAAGGGAAAATAGCATGGGTTGGCCACAAGTCGATGGAGGCGGGACTACAACCCAAAAAGTGGGAGTCCCGCCTCCAAAAGCTCCCCATTGACAAAATCGAGCCCTTTGTCTCCAGTTCTAATACAATCATGTAAACACATTACTTCCATCACAATTTTATTTGCATAACCATATATATTTTGGATACCCCTGATTTCTAACAGTTACCAGCAACGCAAAGGGAGGGAGGAAAATGGCGGCCGCTATAGCGTGGCGGTAAGTAGATGGACTTCTAGCCCATGGAGCTAAGGTGGTTAAATGAGTTGAGGTACCGATCAGCCATGATCTGATTGAATGGAGGAGTAAGCCCGACAGCTGAATGGGCTCCTCCCGTTCCTAATGTTATGTTCGTTTTCACCCATGCCCTTAAACATTTGTTCAACTCCAGTTAAGTGCGATGTTGCTGAATATTAACTCTGTTTGCTCTATGTGTAGGGTGGAGTAATAGGAATCATAATTGAATGGAATTGTGACCTTGACAAATCACCTTCAAAGTGCAACCCTACATATTCATACACTCGATTGGACGACATGTCTACAGACAGATCCATCACATCTGGATACAACTTCAGGTCAGAAAAATTCTTTGAATGGATTTCCCCACAGCAAAGTCTGCTTATTGGCACCTTTCATAACAGTTTACTTATAAATGATTTTACATTTTTTAAAATATTTGTTCCACGGGGTGAGGTGGAGTGGAAGTAGGAGTCTGTCTCTGAATATATCCATTTTCTGTTTGTACTTACGCCAGTTAATAATTTACACCAATCCACCATTCTTTGTTCTTTCCTTATCCCCTTGGAATCAGCCATTGCGGAGTTAAAGGGGGTGAAATTGGATTCGGCCCGAAAACGAGCATGTGGATTGCGATGCGCGATCTGACCACGCCCGTTGAAAGTAGTGCAGGCAGCACGCAAAATTCATGCTGTCTGCTCATTAGCATGATTGCAGCACTGAGCCCAGCGCTAAACGTGCTGCTGGCTGGCTCAGCGCTCAACAGGGGGACCAATATCGGGTGCAGTCTGTTGTCCAGTTAAAGGTTGCCTGCAGAGTGAAAGGCTGTCTGCACTTCTTAAAGAGGAGGTGCTTTTTGCAGAAGTACCTCATTGTCACTGTAGCTGCAGCAATGGCGCAACAGGGGAGAGAAAGGCCACCTCGCTCCTCTGTTGCAGCACTGGAGGCCTTGGTCCAGGGGGTATACCCACAAGGGGCAGGAGAACTATGAGGCACACCAGCAGAAGGCAGTGGGAGGAGATTGCACAAGCCGTCAGTGCCAGCAGTGTTGCCGCCAGGACCTGGATCCAGTGTGCCAAGAAGTTTAATGACCTCACATGAGTGGTCAAGGTGAGTGAATACATCTTCAAATGCCATATCCCACCAACTGCACCACTAGCCTCCCACATTGCTCAATGCACCACACCTCCATCGCTCACCAATCAACAATCTCTAGTAATCACGAATCATACCTCACATTCATAGTTTCACCTCACCCTTACACACTTACCACCACTGCAAGCCTCACACTCACACCTTGCACACAATGCCAGCTATTCAACCATGGCAGGCACATCACCCAAACACATTGCACCACATTCACTGACACACTTCGCTTTCTCTTTCAGGCCAAAATGGCTCACAACCAGCGTGAGCAGCAACAGACAGGCGGAGGGCAAGCACGGCTGCATAACCTTACTGCACTGCAGGAGGCTGTACTGCAGATAATTGGAGGGGCCGTCACTGAGGCCATGGCGAGCGGTGAGGCTGAAAGCATTGATGATGTCAGTATGCTCATACCTAGTCCTCCTTCTCACATCCCTCATCATAGAATCATAGAAATTTACAGCACAGAAGGAGGCCATTCGGCCCATCTTGTCCGTCCAGCCGACAAAGAGCTATCCAGCCTAATCCCACTTTACAGCACTTGGTCCGTATCCTTGTAGGTTACGGTACTTCAAGTGCACATCCAAGTACTTTTTAAATGTGATGAGTGTTTCTGACTCTACCACCCTTTCAGGCAGTGAGGTCCAGACCCCCACCACTCCCTGGGTGAAAAAAATTCTCCTCAAATCCCCTCTAAACCTCCTACCAATTACTTTAAATCTTTTCCCCCTGGTTATCGACCCCTCTGCTAAAGGAAATTGGTCCTTCCTATCCACTCTATCTAGGCCCCTCATAATTTTATACACCTCAATTAGGTCTCCTCTCAGCCTCCTCTGTTCCAAAGAAAACAACCCCAGCCTATCCAATCTTTCCTCATAGCTAAAATTCCCCAGCCCAGGCAACATCCTCGTAAATCTCCTCTCCACCCCCTCTAGTGCAATCACATCCTTCCTGTAATGTGGTGACCAGAACTGCACACAGTACTCTAACTGTGGCCTAACTAGTGTTTTATACAGTTCAAGCATAACCCCCCTGCTCTTGTATTCTATGCATCGGCTAATAAAGGCAAGTATCCCGTATGCCTTCTTAACCACCTTATCTACCTGTCTTGCTACCTTCAGGGATCTGTGGACATGCACTCCAAGGTCCCTCTGATCCTCTGCACTCAGTGTCCTACCATTTATTGTGTATTCCCTTGCCTTGTTAGCCCTCCTCAAATGCATTACCTCACACTTCTCCGGATTAAATTCCATTTGCTACTGTTCCACCTGACCAATCCATTGATATCTTCCTGCAGTCGACAGCTTTCATCGCACAACCTCTTCTCACTTACAAGCTGCCGATGATGTAAGCATGCACATCTTGCTTTCCCCCCGCTCCCCTCACCACAACCCGACCCTTGTGCCTTTCTCCTTTCAGATACCCAAGAACTGCCAGCAGCTCAGACAGTGCACAAAGAATTAGAGGAAGAGAGTGATGGAGAAGAAGAGACACCATCACTTGATCTGACACTCCCAGGCACCAGCCTGTACTTTAGAGGGTAGTATAGAGGTGGGATCTACACATGGTGAGTCACCGGGCAGGGGAAAAAGGTAGCCCAGGTTCCAGCTCCCCGGAGGGCGATGTTGCACATGAGTTCTGCTGAGGACTTCGATGGGGCGGCCTTCAGAAGAAGGGTGATGGGCATGCACACAGAACGGCTTGGTGCATTGGCAGGCCTGCCAGAGAGCCTGGAGGAGTTCGGCTCCAACATTGCACAGGGCTTTGCACGGGCCTTGGAGCCCATGATTTCCAGGATGGAAGTGATGGGCAGCTCCATTAGAGCATTTGTGGACCCAACCATGATGCTGGGTCTGATGGTCGATACCTCAGCTTCCATTGCAGCACAAGACAAAGCGACCCAATGTCTGGGTGCTGCAGTGCAAGCTCAGACTGCGGCTATTGTGGCTGGGTTTACATGTATGGAAAGGGGCTTGCATCAGTCCAGCAATCTGTGCTCCAACAGATGGCTATAAATGCTGAGGCGCTGTCCCGGGGGAGAGGCAGTGGCTCTGTGGAACAAGAACCTGCTGTCCTCTCTCAGGATGACAGAATTCGTACTCCCACCCCTGCCACTCCGCCAGTGCAATTGCAGTTGCCTGTCAGCCAGCCAGCCCAGACTGATGTTGCCCATGCTGAGAT
This sequence comes from Somniosus microcephalus, assembly GCF_052327205.1. Taxonomy (NCBI): domain Eukaryota; kingdom Metazoa; phylum Chordata; class Chondrichthyes; order Squaliformes; family Somniosidae; genus Somniosus; species Somniosus microcephalus. The sequence continues at coordinate 43,983,016 of NC_141008.1, forward strand.
GGTGCAGTCTACAGCTGGGCCTTCTGGGCAAGGCCATCTACAGTCTCCCCCACTGAAAGTCAGCAGCCTTCCACCAGCCATGCTGCAGCCACTGGGGCAGCACTGCGTAGGAACACTAGAATAGGCATAGGCACACTAATGACAGACACTAAGGGAATGCACAGGGTGACTAGTTGACTTTTTAATGTAAGATTCAAAACAATCATTTATAAATTATGTTTGGAATGTTTTGTAGTGACTTTCATTTCAACTTTGTGCTCAAGAGGACGCTGCGATGTTCCATGACAGCAGGATGGTAAGGTGGGGAACTGTTGAGTGATGGGGATCTGGGGTTTCATTGATTAGAATCGGAGTCTGATGATGTGCTCATGGACAGCCTGTCCGGAACGGGGATTTGTAGCCTGCCTCCTCCTCCTCCTCCCCCTGAGGTGGTCGCGGAACCCGTGGTGGCCAAGTCATGGACGATGCAGCCGACCAGCACAGAATGGGTCACCCGCTCTGGTGTGTTCTGGAGGGCTCCTCTCGAGTGGTCAAGGCAGTGGAACGCTTGCTTGAGCATCCCGATAGTCTGCTCGATGATGTTCCTCATGGCAGCATGGCTGTCATTATATGATTGCTGGCCGCGAGGTGTGGGGTTGCGGAGGGGAACCATCAGCCAGGTGTGGAACAGATAGCCCCTGTCTCCGAACAGCTACCCATGGGTTCGACGTGGTGGCTGGAACATTGCTGGCACAGTGGACTGGCGCAAGGTAAAGGCATCATGACTGCTGCCAGGATACCGGGTATTCACCATCATGATGTGCTGGGCGTGGTCGCACACCAGCTGCACATTAAGAGAGTGGTAGTCTTTGCGGTTGCGGTACGTCTCAGGATTGATATGCGGTGCCCGCAAAGCCACGTATGTGCAGTCGATGGTGCGGAAACCCGATATCCTGGCAAAGCCACATGCATGCTCCTCCTGCTTCTCTCTGCTAAGAGAGAAGACAATGAAAACTCTTCTCCTGGAGCACAGAGCCTCTGTGACCTCCCGGATGCAGCGATGGACGGCGAACTGGGAGATGTTAGCTATGTCGTCTGCTCCAGCCTGGAAAGATCCGGTGGCGAAAAAATTCAGGGCCACAGTCACCTTGAGGGCCACTGGCAGCGCTGTTGTTTCCCTGCTCTGAGGCTGCAGGTCTTCCAAGATGTGGCAGAGTTCTGTGATCACCTCCTTGGTGAAGAGGAGCCTCCAAATACACTGCTCCTGGCTTACGTGCAGGTAGGCGAAGTCCTCCCTGAAGACCCTAGGTGGGTAAGGCCTCCTGCTGAGAGCCCTCCTACCCTCCCTCTATGAGCAGTTTGCTTTGCTGCCTCTGCTCCATCTCCCTGTCATGCTGCAGCGTGAGGGGACGGCCAGTAGAGCCCCCATGACTCGGAGCAAGTGGTGTAGTCAGAGGCCGTCCAGGAGCAGCCAGTGCCTTCCCAGCATCCAGCAGCACTCCCTGCACACTTTACCAGCTTTAAAAATGTGTTCCAGCAACCCAGTATCGATATGAACTCTGCAGGTACCAGCACAAGAGGAAAAAAAATCAATTTAACAGCACATTGGATATATCCCTTTAAGTAGCGCTGGTCGGGGGGAGGGGGTCCCTCATGCTGCTGAACGCACATTCAAAATGGCAGGTCGTGCGTCAAATCATCGTGCACGCTGACTGACGTCACGATCTGCCTCATTTGAATTCTACCGCCACATGCAGGCACGCTGCCGACCAGCCCCAAATGTCGTCCGTCGCTGCCCACGCCGGCAGTGAGGCAGCTGCCATATTTTTTGCTGAAACTGGCCTTTACTGCTGGCACTAAGCAGGAAAATTTTGCGGCCAAAATTTGTTGTACTCTCCGTCATTGAAGAATGATTGTACAAAACTAAGCAAGTGAATTCAATCTCCTCATAGATACTCCCTGCTCAATGCTAAGATAGGTCAGTGGCATTGTGAGGAGTAACAGAGGAGCTAGTTGGAACTCCTCAACAAACAACAACATGCAAGGGCCTAAGACAACAATTTAAATTCAGTAATTAAATAAATCTGGAATAAAAAGCTAGTATCAGTAATGGTGACCATGAAACTACCGGATTGTCGTAAAAACCCATCTGGTTCACTAATGTCCTTTAGGGAGGGAAATCTGCCGTCCTTACCTGGACTGGCCTATATGTGACTCCAGACCCACAGCAATGTGGTTGACTCTGAAATGACCTAGCAAGCCACGCAGTTGTACCAAACCTCTACGAAAAACAGTAAGAATAAAACCGGATGGACCACCCAGCATCGACCTAGACACCGGATTTGGACATGACCAAAGCACACCCAGCCCAGTCGACCCGGCAAAGTCCTCCTCACTAACATCTGGGGACTTGTGACAAAATTGGGAGAACTGTCCCACAGACTAGTCAAGCAACAGTCTGACATAGTCATACTCACAGAATCATAACTTTTAGCCAACATCATAAGAACATAAAAAATAGGAGCAGGAGTCGGCCATTTGGCCCTTCGAGCCTGCTCTACCATTCAATAAGATCATGGCTGATCTTCTCCCTCATCTCCACTTTCCTGCACTACCCCCATATCCCTTGATTCCCTTAATATTCAAAAGTCTATCGATCTCTGTCTTGAATATACTCAATGACTGAGCCTCTGCAGCCCTCTGGGGTAGAGAATTCCAAAAATTCACCACCCTCTGAGTGAAGAAATTTCTCCTCATCTCAGGCCGACCCCTTATTCTGAGATTGTGACCCCTGGTTCCAGACTCCCCAGCCAGGGGAAACATCCTCCCTGCATCTACCCTGTCAAATCCTGTAAGAATTTTGTATGTTTCAATAAGATCACCACTCATTCTTCTAAACTCTAGAGAATATAGGCCTTGTCTATTCAATCTCTCCTCATAGGACAATCCCCCCATCCCAGGAACCAGCATGGTGAACCTTTGTTGCACTCCCTCTATGGCAAGTATATCCTTCCTAAGGTAAGGAGACCAAAACTGTACACACTACTCCAGGTGTGGTCTCACCAGGGCCCTATATAATTGCAGTAAGAAGTCTTTACTCTTATCTTTTTAGGCAGTCCCTCGGAACCGAGGATGACTTGCTTCCACATTAAAAATGAGTTCGCAGGTGACTGATGAGTCCGATGCGGGACCTACAGTCTCTGTCACAGGTGGGGCAGACGGTGGTTGAAGGGGCGGGTGGGTGAGGTGCTTGGGTTGACTTGCGCTGCCTGCGCTTGGCTTCCGCTTGCTCCCAGTGAAGAGACTCGAGGTGTTCGGAGCCTTCCCGGATGCTTCTCCTCCACTTTGTGCGGTCTTGGGCCAGGGATTCCCAGGTGTCGGTGGGGATGTTACACTTTTTCAAGGAGGTTTTGAGGGTGTCCTTGAAGCGTTTCCTCTGCCCACCTGGGGCTCTCTTGCCGTGCCGGAGCTCCGAATAGAGCGCTTGTTTTGGGAGTCTCGTATCGGGCATGCGGACAATGTGACCCGTCCATCGGAGCTGATTGAGCGTGGTCAGAGCTTCGATGCTGGGGATGTTGGCCTGAGCAAGAACACTGACGTTGGTGCACCTATCCTGCCAATGGATTTGCAGGATCTTGCGGAGGCAGCGTTGGTGGTACCTCTCCAGTGCTTTGAGGTGCCTGCTGTACATGGTCCATGTCTCTGAGGCATACAGCAGGGCAGGTATCACTGCTGCCCTGTAGACCATGAGCTTAGTGCCGGCTTTGAGGCCCTGGTCTTCAAACACTCTCTTCCTCAGGCGACCGAAGGCTGCACTGGCACACTGAAGGCGGTGTTGGACTTCGTCGTCGACGTCTGCCCTTGTTGACAGCAGGCTCCCGAGGTATGGAAAGTGGTCCACATTGTCCAAGGCCTTGTCGTGGATTTTGATAATCGGGGGGCAGCACTGTGTGGCGGGGGCAGGTTGGTAGAGGACCTTTGTCTTACGGATGTTTAGTGTAAGGCCCATGCTCTCGTATGCTTCGGTGAAGGTATTTACGATGGTTTGGACTTCGACCTCCGAGTGAGCGCAGACGCAAGCATCGTCTGCATCGTCTACTCTTATACTCAAATAATGAAGGCCAACATACCATTTGCTTTCCTAATTGCTTGCTGTACTTGCATGTTAACTTTCAGTGATTCTTGTAGAAGGACACCGAGATCCCTCTGAACACCAACATTTCCCAATTTCTCACCATTTAAAAAATACTCTGCCTTTCTATTTTTCCTACTAAAGTGGATAACTTCACATTTCTCCACATTATATTCCACTTGCCATGTTCTTGCCCACTCACTTAGCCTGCCTAAATACCCTTGAAACTTCCTTTCCTCCTCCTCACAACTTACATTCCCACCCAGCTTTGTATCATCCGGAAATCTCTCTTAACCGGCAGAATTCAGGAGTAGGTTCAGGTAAGTTTTACTATATATTAGTGGCCGTGTAACCGGGGTTCCTGGATCTGTGGCTGTGTAACCGGGGTTCCTGCACCTGTGGCCATGCAACAGGGACTCCTGGATCTGTGGCTGTGTAACCGGGGTTCCTGCACCTGTGGCCATGCAACAGGGACTCCTGGATCTGTGGCCGTGTAACCGGGACTCCTGCACAAGTGCCGTGTAACCGGGGCTCCTGCACCTGTGGCCGTGTACGGGGCTTTCGTACCTTGGTAAGTATACCTCTCTGTAATCCGGACTTTTTGATCAACCGGGACCACACCAGTCCCGTCGGTGCCGGATAAAAAAGAGTTTCCTGTATTACATTTGGTCCCCTCATCCAAATCATTGATGTAGATTGTGAATGCTGAGGCCCAAGCACTGATCCTTGCGGTACCCCACTAGTTACAGCCTGCCAACCCAAAAATGACCTGTTTATTCCTACTCTCTGTTTTCTGTCCATTAACCAATCCTCAATCCATGCTCGTATATTACCCCCAATCCCATGAGCCCTAATTTTGTTTAATAACCTCTTGTGTGGCACCTTATCGAATGCCTTCTGAAAATCCAAATGCACCACATCCACTGGTCCCCCCTTATCTATTCTGCTCGTTACAACCTCAAAAAACTCTTAACAGATTCGTCAAACACGATTTCCCTTTCAAAAATCCGTGTTGACTCTGCCCAATCCTATTATTATTTTCTAAGTGCCCTGTTACCACCTCCTTAATTATAGATTCTAGCATTTTCCCTACTACTGATATCAGACTAACTGGTCTGTAGTTCCCCGTTTTCTCTCTCCCTCCTTTCTTAAATAGTGGGGTTACATTTTCCATCTTCCAATCCGCGGGAACCGTTGTAGAATCTATGGAATTTTGGAAAATTCCTCACCAATCTACCTGCCGCAGAAGCATCTGTCCTTGACAGTATTGGTAGTCGTGACCACCGCACAGTCATTGTGGAGATGAAGTCCTGTGTTCACACTGAGGCCACCCTCCATCATGTTGTGTGGCACTACCACCATGCTAAATGGGATAGATTCAGAACAGATCTAGCAGCTCAAAACTGGGCATCCATGAGGCACTGTGGGCCATCAGCAGCAGCAGAATTCTATACCACCACAATCTGTAACCTCATGGCCAGCATATCCCTCACTCTACCATTAGTATCAAGCCAGGTGACCAACCCTGGTCCAATAATGAGTGTAGAAGAGCATGCCAGGAACAGCACCAGGCGTACCTATAAATGAGGTGCCAACCTGGTGAAGCTACAACACAGGACTACCTGCATGCTAAGCAGCGGAAGCAGCATGCTATAGACAGAGCTAAGCGATCCCACAACCAACAGATCAGATCAAAGCTCTGCAGTCCTGCAACATCAGTCATGAATGGTCGTGGACAATTAAACAACTAATGGGAGGAGGAGGCTCCATGAACATCCCCATCCTCAATGATGGCAGAGCCCAGCACGTGAGGAGTGCACCTGGTGGGAGCACAGCGAGAGCAGAGCAGTGAAAAGGAGCAGCAGAAACTCAACAGAGGCAGTTTTTGAAAAAGTGATGACAGAGTAAAAAAAGTGACATCGGCACAAGGGAAGGAGTTGATTGGTGAGTAGCTGGTGAGTGTATTTTTTTTAAGTTTATCAATTTATTTCTGCTAAGTTAGTTAATAGCCTAATAAATAGAGGGAAAGAGCTGATTGTTGAGTGGCTGGGGAGTGTTTTTTGTTAAGTTTTAAGTTTATTTCTGCTGGGTTAGTTCTTAGTCTATTAAATAGAGGCATGGCAGGGCAGCTCAGTCCAGTGGAGTGCACATCCTGTGCCATGTGGGAAGTCCTGGACGCTTCGCGTAGCCTGGACGACCACATGTGCGGGAAGTGTCACCAGCTACAACAGCTCGAGCTCCGGGTTTCGGAGGTTGAGCAGCGGCTGGAGTCACTGTGGTGCATCCGCGAGGCTCAGAGTTACGTGGATAACACGTTCCAGGAGGTGGTCACCCCACAGCTTAAGAGTGTGCAGGCAGAGAGGGAATGGGTGACCACCAGACAGAAGAGAGGACCAGCCAGGTAGTGCAGGGGTCCCCGGAGTGCATCGCGCTCTCCAACCAGTATTCTGTTCTGAGTACTGGTGAGGGAAATGGTTCCACTGGGGAGTGCAGCCAGAGTCAAGTCAACGGCACCATGGGTGACTCAGCTGCAAGGGGGGGAGGAAAATGAGTGGAAGAGCAATAGTGGTAGGGGATTCGATAGGGGAGCAGACAGGCGTCTCTGTGGCCGTAGACGCGACTCGAGGATGGTATGTTGCCTCCCTGGTGCCAGGGTCAAGGATGTCACTGAGTGGCTGCAGGACACTGAGGGGGCAGGGTGAACAGCCAGAGGTTGTTGTCCATATCAGTACCAAAGACATAGGCAGAAAGAGGGATGAGGTCCTGCAGGCCGAGTTTAGGGAGCTAGGAGAGTGATTAAAAAGCAGGACCTCAAAGGTAGTAATCTCCAGATTACTCCTAGTGCCACGCGCTAGTGAGTACAGGAATAGGAAGATAGAACAGATGAAAGCATGGCTGGAGAGATGGTGCAGGAGGGAGGGCTTTAGATTCCTGAGGCATTGGGACCATTTCTGGGGAAGGTGGGACCTGTACAAGCCGGACGGGTTACACCTCAACAGAGCCGTGACCAATATTCTCGCAGGGAGGTTTGTTAGTGCTGTTGGGGAAGGTTTAAACTAGCTTGGCAGGGGGATGGGCACCAGCATATAGGAGTAGAAAAGAGGAATAAGGTGCATAAAAAAGTGAGTGTGTTGGATAGTACTAGAGAAGATAGTACTAGAGGCGGAAGTAGTACCATCTTAGATAGGAGCAGACTAAGAAAGACTACGAAAAAGTCAAAAATGGGTTTAGAATGCATGTACGTAAACGCACAAAGTGTGGTGAATAAGGTTGGTGAGCTACAAGCACAATCAGCTGTGCGGCAATATGACGTTGTGGCAATAATGGAAACATGGCTTAAAAACGGTGAGGACTGGGCACTTACTATTCAAGGGTGCAAGGTGTTCAGAAAAGACAGGGAAGGTAAAAAGGGAGGTGGGGTGGCAGTGCTGATTAAGGAAGACATTGTAGTGTTGGGAAGGGAGGATGTTCTTGAGGGGACAATGACAGAATCCATCTGGTTAGAGTTGAGGAGCAAAAAGGGTATGATCACGCTATTGGGGGTATTCTATAGGCCTCCAAATAGTGAGAGGGAGGTAGAGGAGCAAATCTGCAGGGAAATTGCAGAGATATGCAAGGACTATAGAGTGGTGATATTGGGGGACTTTAATTACCCAAATATCGATTGGGATAATGCTAGGGTAAAGGGAAAGGAGGGGGAGGAATTTCTGAAATGTTTTCTGGAGAATTTCCTTGACCAATATGTTCTTGGCCCAACTAGGAAGGAGGCATTGCTGGATCTGGTGCTGGGAAATGAGGTGGGTCAGGTCGACCAAATGTCTGTGGGAGAACACTTGGGTACGAGTGATCATCGTATCATAAGATTTAGATTAGCAATGGAGAGGAGCAAGGAACAATCTAGAGTGGTCCTTGCTCCTCTCCATTGCTAATCTAAACTGGAATAGGGCTAACTTCAATGGGATGTGAAAGGATCTAGTCAGGGTAAAATGGAACCAAAGACTGAAAGGAAAAACTGTAACGGTATAATGGGTGATCTTTAAGGAGAAGATGTTGCAAGTACAGGCTAGGTACATTCCAACAAGAGGGAAGGGTAAGGGAACCAAAGCAAGGGCTCCTTGGATGACGAGGGAGATAGAGAAGACGATGAAACAAAAAAAGAGGGTGTATGATGCATGTCAGGTGAATTCTTCAAGGGAGAACCAGACCAAATACAGTAAGTTGAGAGGGTATGTGAAGATGAAAATAAGATTAGCAAAGAGAGAATATGAGAGTAGAATGGCGAGTAACATAAAAGGGAACCCAAAAATCTTCTACTGGCATGTAAACAGTAAGCGGGTAGTAAGAAACATAGAAACATAGAAGATAGGAGCAGGAGTAGGCCATCCGGCCCCTCGAACCTGCTCCGCCATTCAATGCGATCATGGCTGATCATCCAAATTCAGTACCCTGTCCCTGCTTTCTCCCCATATCCCTTGATCCCTTTAGCCTTAAGAAATATATCCAACTCCTTCTTGAATATAAGAGGCGGGGTGGGGCCTATAAGAGACAAAGAAGGTGATATATGCTTAGAGGTGCAGGAGAAGGCTAGATTACTCAATGAGTACTTTGTATCGGTGTTTATTAAGGAGGTGGATGCTGACAAAATATCGGTAGAAGTGGAAAAGTAGAAGCAATGGAAGGGGTGAAAATTGATAGACAGGATGTACTAGAAGGGTTGGGTATGCTCAGAGTAGATAAATCGCCTGGTCCAGATGGCTTGCATCCCAGGTTGTTTAGAGAATTGGGAGAGGAGATAGCGGAAGGACTTGCCATAATTTTCCAAACTTCTCTAGATGCGGAGAAGGTGCCTAAGGATTGGAAAGTGGCAAATGTGACACGATTGTTCAAGAAAAGGAGTAAGGACAATCCCAGTAACTACAGGCCAGTAGTTTAACATCAGTGGTGGGTAAAGTTTTAGAAACAATAATCAAGGAAAAAATTAACGGGCACTTAGAGAAGTTTAAGCTAATTAAGGAGAGTCAACACGGATTTGTAAAAGGCAGATCATGTTTGACTAATCTAATTGAATTTTTTGATGAAGTAACAGAGAAGATTGATGAAGGGAATGCAGTGGATGTTGTCTACATGGATTTTCGGAAGGCGTTTGACAAAGTACCACATAGAAGGCTGTTTAACAAAATTGATGCTCATGGAATAGGTGGGTCAGTGGCTGCTTGGATAAGGAATTGGCTTAAGGACAGAAAACAGTGAGTTGTGGTAACTGGCAGTTTTTTAGACTGGAGGATGGTAGGCAGTGCTGTTCCCCAAAGGTCAGTGCTGGGGCCACTGCTTTTTTTGATATACATATAAATGACCTGGATATTGGAATACAGAGTAGAATTTCTAAATTTGCCGATGACACCAAACTTGGGGGTATGGCAAACAGTGATGATACCAATTGACTGCAACAGGACATAGAAAGGATAGCAGAATGGGCAGACAAGTGGCAGGTGGAATTTAATACAGAGAAGTGTGAGGTGATGCATTTTTGCAGCAGGAACAGGGAGAGGCAATATACACTTAATGGCACAGTTTTAAAGAATGTGCAGGGACAGAGGGACCTGGGAGTTAATGTGCATAGGCCCCTGAAGGTGGCAGGACATATTGAGAGAGTGGTTAACAAAGCATATGGGATCTTGGGCTTCATAAATAGAGGTATTGGGCAGGATTTTCATTGGGCTGTGGAGGCGGGATTGGAGGCGCGTGGGGGGTTAAAATCCCGAAATCGGGGGGGGCACAAACCCATCCCGCCCCCAACCCGCCTCCATGCTGGGCGGGCTCAACAAGATTAATCAAGTCAAAATCGCATGGGTTGGCTAGAACTCGATGGAGGCGGGACTACAACCCCGAAAGCTGTAGTCCCGCCTCCTACCCGCCTCCTCAATGAAAATCCAGCCCATTGAGTACAAAAGTAGAGAAGTTATGCTGAACCTATATAAAGCGCTGGTTAGACCACAACTGGAGTATTACGTCTAGTTGTGGTCACCACACTTTAGGAAGGATGTGAACGTTCTTGAGAGAGTGCAGAGGAGATTTACCAGAATGGTTCCCGGGATGGGGGATCTTAACTACAAGGACAGGTTAGAGAAGCTGAATTTGTTTTCTTTAGAGCAAAGTAGGTTGAGGGGTGATTTGACAGAGGTGTGCAAGATTATGACGGGTTTGGATAGGCTGGACGGGGAAAGGCTGTTCCCACTATTTGATGGTACAAGGACTAGGGGACACAAATTTAAGGTTTTGGGCAAGAGAAACGGGGGATGTGAGGAAAAACCTTTTTACGCAGCGAGTGGTGAGGACCTGGAACTCGCTGCCGACGGAAGTGGTGGAGGCGGAGACACTCAATATTTTCAAGGGGAGACTGGATAGGCACTTGAGGGAAATAAACTTGTAGGACTACGAAGATAGAGCGGGGCAATGGGACTGACTGGATTATTCGACCGAGAGCCGGCATGGAGTCGATGGGCCAAATGGCCTCCTTCTGTGCCGTTATGACTCTGGCCGTGATTTTCTCCTCGGTGTCGGGATGGGAGCGGGTCAGCTGGTGGTTCGGGTTCCAGTCCCACCTCCAGCGGTCTCCGCTCTACAGACGTGATTTTCTCTTGATTCGCCTTGTTAAACCCCGCCTTGCGGGCTTACTGGCCAATTTACAGGAAGCGAGTCTGATGGCGCCATTTGATGACGCATCATCTTTCCTTAAAGGGACCATGCACAATTTTATTTTGACAGTTGATTTTTCAGTGTTTGACAGCATTGAGCTGCTGAAAACACAGACAATCACTGCACAAAGGTGAACTCTCGCACCCAGGCTCTCCAGTGACTCCCTCCATCTGCTTATGGAGGGAGTCACAGTATGTAGGGAGGTTTTCTTCACTTCCATGGGCGCAAGACACTGCCCCAGGACACCAACTTATCTTGTACCTCCACTCAACCCTCTCTATCTACTTTATCACTTCCCCATCTCACTAGCCATCCCTCTCACTCACCCTCATTCAACTGCAAGCATACCAACTAACAACATACAAGGGTGGGCACTTGAACGGTTTAGCCAGTGTCCATGTGAAGTTTCTGGTAATGTGTTGTCATACAGTGAAATCTCTTTCTTAAAAAGTGCCCCTTATTGGACAGATCTGAGTGCACATTGAGAAGTGTCTTACTGAGTTCCAGTGATTGTTCAGTCATAACTCCGCCCCCCCCCCCCCCACCCCATTATAGTGATGTGTGTGCATGGAATGGCTTGGACATTAAAGGGATGCTTCACGGTGCTGGTGTGGGATGGTGTCAACCTGGTGCATCATGTGGCAGCCAGGGTTTACAGCATCAAGTTAAGAAAGTCTGGCCATGGTGATACCATCGCTGGCCTCCCGGCCAGCAATGTTGTCAGGGGCTGATGCTCTGTGTCCAGTGCAGCATCAGGTGATGGTGGCTGAGGATGGTGATGTTGGTGTTGGGGATGATTGTGGAAGGATTCGGAGGACCATGGCATCCTTGACACCACTTCTGCAGCTGTCATCTTTTCACAAACATTACACCAGACTCACAACACACCACACTTACCTGGCGTGGTGTCCGGATGTCGTGAAACCTGACCCAGAAGCTGGAAAATCGGAAAACAGCCTGAAAACTACTGACAAGTACCTGGTAATAGGCAGTTAATTGCCTTAAATCCGTTTCCCGCCGCTAGGTGTCAGGTCCATTCGCAAATCGGGGACCCAACACTTGGGAAGGTTGCTCGGAGGCGGGTTCGGAACCCGCTGTCAATCAAAACGACTTTAACTTTGACTCGCCTCCAAACCCGCCCTCTGAGCACTGGCAAAATCGCGGCCTTTGACTCTGACCCTATGACCTATGTCTTCCTCCTCCACACATAGGTTACTTTTTTGGTCTCTAACAATTTTACTCTTTCCTTAGTTATTCTCTTGCTCTTTATGTATTTATAAAACATCTTTGGGTTTTCATAGATTTTACTTGCCAATATTTTTTCATGCCCTCTCTTTGCTTTCCTAATTTCCTTTTAAATTTCACCCCTGCACTTTCTATACTCCTCCAGGCTTTCTGACCAGAAACTTAACTGGACCAGCCACATAAATACTGTGGCTACAAGAGCAGGTCAGAGGCTTGGTATTGTGCAGCTCGTGACTCACCTCCTGACTCCTCAAAGCCTTTCCACCATCTACAAGGCACAAGTCAGGAGTGTGATGGAATACTGTCCACTTGCCTGTATGAGTGCAGCTCCAACATCACTCAAGAAGCTCGATTTGTACCCCATCCACCACCTTAAGCATTCACTCCCTCCACCACCAGCGTACCATGGCTGCAGTGTGTACCATCTACAAGATGCACTGCAGCAACTCACCAAGGCTTCTTCGACAGCACGTCCCAAATCCGCGACCTCTACCACCTGCAAGTTCCCTCCAAGTCACACACCATCCTGACTTGGAAATATATCATTGTTCCTTCATCGTCGCTGGGTCAAAATACTGGAACTCCCTCCCTAACAGCGCTGTGGGAGTACCTTCACCACACGGACTGCAGCAGTTCAAGAAGGTGGCTCACCACTACCTTCTCAAGGGCAATTAGGAATGGGCAATAAATGCTGCCCTTGCCAATGACGCCCACATCCCAGGAATAAAAAAAAAGGATTAGAGGGCAGGAGGTAACTGGACCAGAGTGTGCCGACGTACCTCAATCCCCATTTTAAAGTCACTCATGCTGTCTTTACTTTTGTATTTCCTACCAGCGATATTTAAAGGGATCATCCCATGACTGAGTGAAAAAACATATAGCACAAGGACTGAAACACAATCAGATTAATTAATTTTTAGTATATCTTCCAGTCTGTTACTTTATTTTGTGCTGAAAATAAAATGACAAATGTCTAAAAGTAGACCTAATAGAACATATGTAGTTCAGTGCAACAAATATTAAAAGTTAAGCAAATAGAAGTTCTGTATAAGTCCAATAAATCGTTATAGTACCCGACGGCAGAGCTAACTGGAAGTCCCAGGTACTGCAGCTTTTCTGCAACCTTCTAACCTGCTGCAGTGCCAGATCTGCTGCTATTTTGTTGAGAGCAATTCAGGGTTTAAGTTACTTCTTTAATGGCTAAGGGGCTAACTCAGTGAATGCCTGAAACAACTCTGTGACAGAGATGATGTTCTTGAATAATGCACCTGTTATCTGGGACAGAACCTGCAGCGCTACACATCAGAAGGTTATGAGCCAGAGTAAGAGGGAGTTGAGTATGTGATTCCTGACTCGGTGGGTTTGAAGAGCCCTTTTTCCTTTCGTTGCGATGAGCACAAAAAAGAAAACCAAGCATCACAAATGATATATTATCAGAAATGTTGCAAACCCTCAGCATTAAGCCTCTGTTCCTTTTATTCCATATTCAGGTTTGCTAAGTATTATAAGAATGCTGAGGGAGTTGAGCACCGGACATTATTTAAAGCGTATGGAATCCGCTTTGATATTATGGTGAATGGTAAGGTGGGTATAAAGCCTTGTTTGTGCAATGTAACTCATTCTATTTGATCAAATGTTTTTGTAATTTGGATTCTAATTTTCCATAGGCATTAAAATGGTGCCTAGGTCTCTCCTGCCAGCACAGCTGCTTAAGGCAGTGAGTAGCTGAGTGAGACAGACCAGCTTCAATTCCCATTCTCAGCTGTCAGCTGATCTCAGCGATAGGGGCTCTAAAATTAGCCTCAGCATCCCTAGACTAAGGAAGAAAAAAGTCAGGCAAGGCTTGGGGAGGTCTAGTGAGAAAAGGAAGGGCTCCGCTGTGATGCCCACCATGGTTGGATAGCCTGCTGACACAATTATCTAGGCTCAGGATGTAGAATGGCTACTAAGGTGAGATATTGAGGGTATTTGATATCTGTGGTACCTGCCCCAGAAAGGATGCAATGCCTTCAGGAGTAAAGGGTGGAGAGATATTTCCCACAGAGAGGGAAAATTGATGCCTAATGATGTCATCAGATGGTTGAAGCCTGATTGCTGCAAGATCATTTCATCATATAAGACCATGTAAATAATTCATTTTGAAAGTGGTCAGGAAAGCATGAACCTGAGAAATGCACCTTATATTTTGTAACCCACGAGTAATACATAGAATAGTACAGCACAGAAGGAAGCCATTCGGCCCATCGAGCCTGCGCTGTCTCCTCTGAAGAGCAATCCAGTTAGTGCCACTCCCCACTCTTTCCCCATATCCCTGCAGATTTTTCTCTTTCAAGTATTTACCCAATTCCCTTTTGAAGGCTACTATTGAATCTCACAACTCACTTTTCTGTGTTGAATTTCATCTGCCATGTGTCTGCCCATTCCACCAGTCTGTCTATGCCCTCCTGAAGTTTATCACTCTCCTCCTCACTGTTCACTGCACTTCCAAGTTTCGTATCATCTGCAAATTTCAAAATTGTACCCTGTGCCCCCAAGTCCAAGTTATTAATGTATATCAAAAACAACAGCAGTCCTGGTACTGAACCTTGGGGAACTCCACTGTATACCTCCCTCCAGGCAAAAAGCAGCCAGTCACCACATCTCTCTGTTTTCTATTCCTTGGCCAATTTTGTATCCATGCTGCTATTGCCTCTTTTATCCCATGGGCTTTAATTTTGCTCACAAGCCCAATATGTGGCACTTTATCAAACGCCTTTTGAAAGTCCATATAAAAAAAATCAGCAAGGCCCTCATCTACCTTCCCTGTTACCTCATCAAAAAACTCAATCAAGTTAGTCAAACATGATTTGCCCTCAACAAATCTGTGCTGGCTCTCCTTTATTAGTCCATACACTTTATTACTTTATAGCCCACGGGTAATACACTATTATTATGTTGCCTGTGAGTAATACACTTTGGGCTAAAAATTCGATTGTTTGGGCGCTGCGGGTGCCGTTTTGGGTCGAAAATGGTGTCCGAGCCGCGTGCGCACAATTCTGGTGCAGGTCCCGCAGGACGCCATCTTGGTGAAAGTGGAAGGGCTGGTGTTAGGAGCGTGCACCAGAAGTATGTTGAATGGGCAGATTGTGATGTCAATCAGTGGGCAACGCTGATTTGATGCCAACGCTGCCATTTTCATCCTCAACGCTGGAAGTAATGCCCTGTGTTAACCTCGCACAGCTGAACATGCGTTCTGCAGCTGCAAGGACCACCTACCAGTGATATTTAAAGGGATCATCAACCACTCTCAGGTCAGTTACTGATTAATTTCTACTGGCTCTGTGTAAGTTTGTGGAAGTGTTTGAAGCTTTCTAGAGTTGTTTAAAGTTGGTGCGGTGATAGGGAGTGGTGCTGTAAGTGGAGAAAGCCTTGCTTCAAGGGTTCTGGTCAGATCACTTGCTCCCAGTCTCATGGGTGCTCTAATTGTCATCCACCTTTGCCTGCAGCATGACAGGGAGATGGAGCAGAGGCAGCAAAGAAGAGGACAAGCTGCTCGCAGAGGGCGGAGGTTGGGGAGAAGGGCTCTCAGCAGGAGGCCTTACCACCTAGGTTCTTCCGAGAGCAACTCTGTTACGTCAAACTGAGCCAGGAGCAGTGTGTGAGGCGTCTGCGCTTTACGAAGGAGTTGCTCACAGAACTCTGCCACCTCTTGCAACCAACCCTGCAGCCTCACACCAGGGCAAGGACAGCACTGCCAGTGGCTGTGAAGGTGACCGTGGCCCTGAATGTCTTTGTGTCGGGAACCTTCCAGACTGGGGCAGGCAACATTTGTAACATGTCCCAGTTCGCCATCCAGTGCTGCATAAGAGAGATGACAGACGCTCTTTACGCCAGGAAACAGGAGTTCATTATCTTCACTCTGACCAGAGAAAAGCAGGCAGAGCACACACATGGCTTTGTCAGGATTGCGGGCTTCCCCATGGTGCAGGGCGCCATTGACTGCACACACGTGGCTTTGCGAGTGCCGCATCTAAATGCTGACATGTACCGCAACTGTAAAGGTTACCAATCGCTGAATGTGTAATTGGTGTGCGACCATGCTCAGCACATCATGATGGTGAATGCCCGGTATCCTGCCAGCAATCATGATGCTTTCATTCTGCACCAGTTTGCTGTTCCTTCAGTCTTTGAGCCACCATGACAAACCAGAGGATGGCTACTGGGTGACGAGGACTATCGCTGACCATCTGGATCATGACTCTGCTCCACAACCCAACCACACATGGGCAGCGTGCATACAACGAGAGCCATGCTGCCACACGGAATCTGATAGAGCAGACCATTGGCGTCCTTAAACAACACTTCCGCTGCCTGAACTGCTCTGGGGGAGCCCTACAGTACTCACCAGAACGGGTCTCAAGTTTTGCCATGGTCTGCTGCATGCTCCACAACCTCACCATCATGAGGGCACAGCCCTTGCCACCAGGTGACCAGCTGAGGAGGAAGAGGAAAAGGAGGAAGTGGAAGGGAGGAGGCAATCCAGACAGCCCATTTCTGCCCAGCTGTCCTTGATCAACTCATCCGACTGTGGTACCAGTGAACGCAACCCCAATTCCCCATTCAACAATAGTCCCACACCTTACCTTCCCTCCGTTCCTCACCATCACAGCGTCCTCTTGGCCACTATCCTGAAATAAAAGCCACCACAAAAGAAATATTGCAATCCAACTTTATCCATCAATCCATCCAATACAACCTAACAAAGTCAACTAATCACCCTTGTGCATTCCCTTCATGCCTGTTCTCCATGCGCGTTTGCCTGTCCTAGTGGTCCGAAGAAGTGCTACCCCAGAGGCTGCAGCATGGCTGGTGGAAGGCTGCTGACTTTCAGTGGAGGAGACTGCAGATGGCCTTGGAGGATGACCTCGAGCAGCTCTGGACCCAGAAGGCCCGACTGCGGACTGCACCACCTCGGTGTGGGCAGCAGCAGTCTGGGCTGGCTGGCTGACAGGCAACAGCAAGGGCACTGGCAGAATGGCAGTGGTGGGAGGATGAATGCTGTCATCCTGAGGGAAGACAGCAGGTTCATCCACGGAGCCATGACCACTCCCCAGAGCGGCTCCTCAGCATTCCTAACCATCTGTTGGAGGACAGATTCCTGGAATGCTGTGAGACCCTGCAAGCCCCTTTCCACACTCGTACATCCAGCCATGATGGCAACAGTCTGAGCTTGCATGGCAGCAAGCTGAACCTGCATGAGAGCAGTCTGAGTTTCCACTGCAGCACTCAGACATTGGGTGGCTTGTACTGCAATGGAAGCTGAGACATCAGCTATCAAACGCTGCATGATGGTTGGGTCCACAGTGCTGGAAAGGATGGGCTCCAATCTCTGTGCAAAGCCCTGTGAAAGGTTGGTGCCGGACTCCTCCATGTTCCTTGACATTTCACTCAGGCCTGCCAATGCACCAAACATTTTGTTGTGCATACCCATCAGCGTTCTTCTGTAGGCCACCCCACCGAAGTCCTCATCTGAGTCCTCTGCAGCAGAACTCGCGTGACCTCGCACTCCGCTACCTGGCACCTGTGCTACCCTTTCCCCTTGCCCAAGCTGAAGACCACTCGTTCCCGGTGACTTACCATGGGCAGATCCTGCCTATAAGCTACCCTTTAAACTCCATGCATGCCAGTATCTGAGCTGGTGGCTTCAAGTGTCAGATCAAGTGACGGTGTTTCTTCTTCTTCTTCTTCTCCTTCTGCAGAGATAGTGGATGCATGGCTGCAATCTACCAAAATTCATTGGATTCTGGAGAGGTCCCAGCGGATTGGAAAACTGCAAATGTAATGCCCCTATTTAAGAAAGGAGGGAGACAGAAGTCAGGAAACTATAGACCAGTTAGCCTAACATCTGTCATTGGGAAAATGCTGGAGTCTATTATTAAGGAAGTAGTAGCAGAACATTTTGAAAGTCATAATGCAGTCAAGCAGTCAGCATGGTTTTAAGAAAGGGAAATCATGCTTGACAAATTTGCTGGAGTTCTTTGAGGATGTAACGAGCAGGGTGGATAAAGGGGAACCAGTAGATGTAGTGTATTTGGATTTCCAGAAGGCATTCGATAAGGTGCCACATAAAAGGTTACTGCACAAGATAAGAGCTCACGGAGTTGGGGGTAATATATTAGCATGGATAGAGGATTGGCTAACTAACAGAAAACAAAGAGTCGAGATAAATGGGTCATTTTCCGGTTGGCAAACTGTAACTAGTGGGGTGCCACAGGGATCAGTGCTGGGGCCTCAACTATTTACAATCTATATTAATGACTTGGATGAAGGGACCGAGTGTAATGTAGCCAAATTTGCTGATGATACAAAGATAGGTGGGAAAGCAAGTTGTGAAGAGAACACAAAGGGCAGGATTTTCATTGGGCCGTGAAGGTGGGATTGGAGGCGTGTGGGGGGTTACAATCGCGAAATCAGGGGGCACGAACCCATCCCGCTCCCAACCCGCCTCCATGCCAGTTTCAAAGGAGGCGGATACCCGACCTGTGCTGGGAGCCGCCTCCCCGAGGCAGGAAGGGGATTAGTGCAATTAACTGCCTGTTAACAGGTAGTTAACAGGCAGTTTTTAGCCTAATCCCTATTTTTATTCCTGAAGTGTGGGATTCCCGACGGCGCCAAACCACGCCAAGTTAGCGAGACGGACCGTCGGGCTGAAGGGCTTGGAGAGTTCGAGATGTCTGGTGTTCAGGTGAGTGATGGGTGCATGAGTGCAGAGGTAAGTGTGTTTGGTGTATGTAAAGTGTTTAAAGAAGTTTATTTACCTTTACTTACCTTTACAGCCTTCCTTCCTTCCTTCAGGTCTCGGGAGTCCTTCATCTCACCGGCACAGAAAGCAGAATGGCCGTGAGCTGTCAAAAGTTGCAGCATTCAGCTTTCTGTTCTGGAGAGATCTCTAAATCAGCCTGAGAGGAAGGAATTAACTTAGTGTAGAGATTGTCAGTGTTTGACAGCTTCAAAGAGCTGTCAAACGCTGATATTTCATCTGTCAAAAGCTCTTGACAGATGAAATGTCAATCTGTAACATCACCTGTTGCCGGGTGGCCCTTAATTGACCTGCTGAGCCCGCTGGGCGGGCTCAACAAGGTCAATCAAGTGAAAATCGCATGGGTTGGCCACAACTTGATGGAGGCGGGACTACAACCCCAAAAGTTGTAGTCCCGCCTCCAACACGCCTCCAGTATCAAAGTCCAGCCCAAAGAATCTGCAAGGGATATAGATAGGCTATGAAAGTAGGCAAAAATTTGGCAGACGGAGTATAATGTGGGAAAATGTGAGGTTATCCACTTTGGTAAGAAAAATAAAAAAGCAAATTATTATTTAAATGGGGAGAGACTACAAAATGCTGCAGTACAGAGGGATCTGGGGGTCCTTGTACATGAAACACAAAAGTTAGCATGCAGGTACAGCAAGTAATTAGGAAGGCAAATGGAATGTTGGCCTTTATTGCAAGGGGGACGGAGTATGATGGTAGGGAAGTCCTGCTACAACTGTACAGGGTGTTGGTGAGACCACACCTGGAGTACTGCATACAGTTTTGGTCTCCTTATTTAAGGAGGGATATACTTGCATTGGAGGCAGTTCAGAGAAGGTTCACTAGGTTGATTCCTGAGATGAAGAGGTTGTCTTATGAAGAAAGGTTGAGCAGGTTGGTCCTATACTCACTGGAGTGTAGAAGAATGAGAGGGGATCTTATTGAAACATATAAGATTCTGAAGGGGCTCAACAAGGTAGATGCAGAGAGGATGTTTCCCCTCGTGGGGGAATCTAGAACTAGGGGGCATAGTTTCAGAATAAGTGGTCGCCCATTTAAAACGGAGATGAGGAATTTCTTCTCTCAGAGGGTCGTGAATCTGTGGAATTCTTTACTCCAGAGAACTGTGGAGGCTGGGTCATTGAATATATTTAAGGTGGAGGTAGACAGCTTTTTGAACGATATGGGAGTCAAGGGTTACGGGGAGCGGGCGGTAAATGGAGTTGAGGCCAAGATCAGATCACCCATGATCTTATTGAATGGCGGAGCAGGCGCGAGGGGCCAAATGGCCTACTCCTGATCCTATTTCTTATGTTCTTATGTTCTTCATCACTCTCCTCTCTCTTCTTCTACATCCACTGGCTGGGCAGGTTGGATTTCTTGGGTATCTGAAATGAGAAAGGCACAAGGGGAGGTAGGGTTGTGGTGAGGGAAAGGGGGAAACATAGAAACATAGACATAGAAGATAGGAGCAGGAGTAGGCCATTCGGCCTACAAGAAGTGCAGGCTTACACCCTGTGCAGATTGTATATCAGAAGAGATTGTAGGATGAGGGGGAAGTGGGATGTGAGAAGGAGGATAATGTATGAGGTTACCGGCATCTTGTACTCTTTCAGCCCCACTGCTAGCCACGGGCTCAGCCATGCCCCTCCCAAGAATAGTTAGCACCGTCTCCTCCAAGGGGATGAGGTGGTGTAGGTGAGCCTGTCCCCTGCCGGTTAGGTTCTGCTGGCACTGATTATGTGCCAGCTTTTCCTGCAAGGGAAAGGAAAGTGTGTCACTGAGTGCAGCGCAATATGTTTGGATGATGTGCCTGTTATGGTTGAATAGCTGACCGTGTGTGAAAGATGTGAGATGAGGGTGCGAAGCTTGCAGCGGTGGTAAGTGTGAGGGTGAGGTATGAGTTGTGTTTGATAGAGATTGTTCGTAGGTGAGTGATGGGATATGATGCATGGAGTATTGTGTGAGGCTAGTGGTGCAGATGGTGGGATATGGTATTTGAAAATGAATTCACTGACCTTGACCACACGTGTGAGGTCATTAAACTTCCTGCACAGCGACCAGGTCCTCGGGGCTATACTGCTGCATTCACCACAGTGGTTATCTTCTCTCACTGTATTTTAGTCTGTTGTCTGGAGGACCTCCTGGCTCCCTGTGGAAAGAGGACCTCTCTCCTCCTATTGACCTCCTGCACCAAGGCTTCCAGTGCTGCATCAGAGAACCTTGGTGCACGCTCTCTTCCCTGTTGTGCCATCATGAATTGAGTTTTTGCACTGTCTTCCTCAGCTAGTTCAATGATCTGCTGCAGGCAGAGATGCAGACTGCCTTTATGTTGTGCAGGCTAGCTTTAATTGTTGCTAGCCTCGCACGAACTTGGGTCCCCTGCTGAGCGTTCAGCCACTCAGTAGTGTGTTCAGCACTGGGCTGAACACCACAATCATGCAAATGAACAGCCAGCACGAAG
This sequence comes from Somniosus microcephalus, assembly GCF_052327205.1. NCBI lineage: Eukaryota > Metazoa > Chordata > Chondrichthyes > Squaliformes > Somniosidae > Somniosus > Somniosus microcephalus. Next base: position 44,004,319 of record NC_141008.1, read on the forward strand.
TTTGCGTGCAGTCCACCGAACGGGCGCAGGTTGCTAGAGCATTGTGATCCCTGCCCCCGTTTTTGGGGGCAAATTAATTTCTAGGCCTTTATTATTATGCTGCTTGTGAGCAATGTTCCTTCTAATTTTTATTTCTACTGGGCGGGCCACAAACTCCTCTGAGCGTGACTATTTTGTCCACGGGCAGTTTACATTTTACAACAACAACGACAACCACCGAAAGCAGATATACAACAATGCAAGTAAATATGATTGATATTTATTCAGCATGACTTACAGTTACATCATGTTGGAAATTTCTCCCATCTGTCTCAGTTTTCCAGTGATGGAAAATTTGGTCAAGGTTGACATCTCAGTTTGCTACGAGATAGGATTTTATCCTCATAAGGTGGTCCAGATGGGTAAATTCCAGCATTTGCGAGATTTGGTTTTGATCTGATTCGTTGACATGAAGCCATGCTCGCAATCAGCACTGGAGGCTTGAAAGGTGCCAAATATATCAAGCAACGCAGCCAGGTCTGTAAACTGCTCTTCTTTCAGGGCGTAAGTTACCATGTCGACAAATGTACTGATAGCACCTGCTTTCAGTTTTTCTGCAACGATAAATTTATAGTCTGTGTACTGCTTACAGATGCATTTGGTTATTGATTCATCAGTTTGCACTGGTAGAGTTAAGACTGCTTGATACTTGTGAACGAGTTTGCTTGTGTTTTCTGTGCCGTAATCAAATTTGGCAGAAACCAGTGTTTCGATATCGAATGCAGACCACTCTTGCAGCTCATTCTCCAGAAATCGAGCATCTAAATGTCACATAGTTTTGTAATGAAACAGAGAGTACCTGTTGTATCGACGGTATTGGCAAGAGATGCCATTTCTTGTTTCACTTTCTCGCTCCAGTGAGTTTTTCTCCAAGGTACTGGGCGTGCATTTTTTCAATTTTGGCCTTTACATAGTAATAGGCTTCAATGACACTGAGACTACTTCTTTGAAAAATATGGCGCAGTTCAGACAATTCCCCCAAAACATCATCTAGCACAGTCAGTGCAATATAATATTGCGGATTTGTAAGCTTTTTGAGACATTACTTTGCTTTGGGATCATTGTTATCATTGGCTTCCACCTTACAGTACATTGTAATTTCTCAGAAGGGCCCTTACAGCAAATTTACGCACACTTCATTGAAAGGCCTGAATTATAATGCATCAACTTCCAAAACGCTGGCTGTCTCCTCAAACTTAGCTTTCTTAACAGATGATCTGCTAAATATGGCATATACAGTTTGTACGTGCGTTCCCACTTCTTTCATCATTGGTACATCTTTCCATTGGTACATCTTTCCAAGCATCAGCGATTCCTAGATCTTCTCTATGGGCAACACAGTGTTGTTCTAGTAAGTGTGGCCCACACTCTCTAAGCTGGGCAGCTACACTGATGGGCCAAATGGCCTCCTTCTTTGCCATTATGACTCTATGGGGGAGAAATTCAGTTTCGCCCCATTTGGGGCGCGATTATCGGCCTGGCGCAAAGTTTTGCGCCTGGTGCTAATTATCGCCTCCGACTGCAAACTTGGCTTTTATCGCCCCTGGAGGTGATTGGAGCGCTACATACCTGTCTTAAGGCGCAAAGGCCGAGGAGCAAGGCACTACTTCAGAGCCCTGGTGAAGCTCATGTGATGTCAGTCAGCAATGGAACACAGACACACTGGCGCCGGTCAGTTCTTAAAGGGGCAGGTCGATCTTGCTCTCCATCCACACCCTGCTCATTGCAGCCTTGAATCTCGGCCTGGAGAGACCTGTACATCAAATCTGTTGGAAAGAACAATGGAGAGACCCAGGGAAAGAGCTCAGAATGCAGCCCCCATAGTCTCTTCTAAATCAATGTAAGGAAGATCAAGTCAGAAAGAACCTGCAAAGTGCTGCTCAGTACCCAGAACTCCTCAACACAGCTTTGAATATCTCCTGCAGTCTCTCTCTCTCTCACGAGGAATGCGTGGTGCAAAAATTTCGCCAACAAAAGAAGGCAGGAAGCGGTCACCTTTTAATAGTGCTCCCCCAGACCCTTCCCGACTGCAAAACGCTCCCCTCAACCTGTCGTTGCTAGCGGCAGGCGGTAAGACAGGGGGCGCCACTCAATATCCGGTCCGGGGCGTTGCACTCTCGACTGATGTCACGATCTGCCGGCGCAGGAGATCGTGGCGGTAGTGTTTAGCGCCGCGGCAAAATGTCTAGTTAATTTCGTGAGCGGCGCAAACATCGCTGCGCCCGGGCGCTAGTTGCTTTGCGCCCCATTAGCACCCTCTTAAGGCGCTAACGGGAGGCACAAACAACTGAATTTTTCCCCCTATATGACCGTTATGCCTACCTACCTAGCATGACAGATGCGCCATCTGAAGTCAGCATCATCAATCTCTGTAGATCCAGATTGTGATCCATGTAGAATTTCTTGATAGCATCTGTAATGCTCTGAGCATTACATGCACTTAACTGGATAATGCCAGCAAACACAGCCTTGTGGCTGACATCGTTCTGCTCTCGAAACTTGACATACAGAATTAACACTTTATGCACAATAATGTTGGTGCTTTCATTGACTATCAGCTTATGAACTTGGGAATTGCGTACAGCTTCCATGACCTCATTTTGCATTACAGCATTAATAGACTGTACAAATTCAAAGGCTTCTCCAGCTGGTAGGAACATTAACATATCTTGCTACGTGGTCGTTAATTTTCTGCATCAACAACATGGATGCGCTTATTTTTATAGCAAGGAACACATTGTCAATCAGAATTTTTATTTTGTCCGGAGTTGCTCGCTGGCGTTGCCCCATTTTAATGCGCTTCTGTCGGTTTTCAGCAGACTCTACAAATAAACACTGAATTCCAATGCCACGTTTCCAATCGTGTAAATTTTTAACTGCATCAATATGAGGTTTTTGAACTAAGTGGCGTTTCAGATAGTTCAGTTTCCATTCAGTCCATCTTTTATCACTTGTAAATTCTCCATTAACTTTGCCTCCTGAACAGAATTTACACACAACCCCGGCACTCACTGAATGCTGTAAAATGTCTCCCAGTTTCCAAACGCCCCGAGCAGAGACATTGGTTCTTTCGGTTTCCACAAGTTCCAAAAAACACTCCTCTTTAAATGCTGAAGAACATTTTTCTGAGACACTGTTGGTGCTTGGGCTCCTGCCTTTCGCTTGGACATGGTACCTACTTCGTCTAAAACGCTAACACAGCGAAACGCTCAACCTCATCTTTTTTAATGCTCCAATGTCGGCCTCGATCTCCTTCCTTCCCACTCCGATGTCGGCCTCGATCGCCTTCCTTCCCGCTCGATCTCGGCCTCGATCTCCTTCCTTCCCGCTCGATCTCGGCCTCGATCTCCTTCCTTCCCGCTCGATGTCGGCCTCGATCTCCTTTCTTCCCGCTCCGATGTCGGTCTCGATCTCCTTCCTTCCCACTCCGATGTCGGCCTCGATCTCCTTCCTTCCCGCTCCGATGTCGTATTCCCTCGTTATCGGCCTCACCCTTTGCTTCGCATGATACTGTTCCATTGGTATTGGATCGATTCGAATTTCAAATAACACTGCTATTGATCAATGTGCACAGCCTCTTCAGTGTACTGCGCGGGACATCTCGGATTGGTATGAGGCCGCGTGCGCGGAGCTTAGAGAGATCATTGCCCATGAGTAATACACTTTATTATTAAAAAGAAAGATTTGCATTTATATAGCACCTTTCATGACCTCAGGACATCCCAAAGTGCTTTACAGCCAATGAAATACTTTTGAAGTGTAGTCACTGTTGTAATGTAGGAAACGCGGCAGCCAATTTGCGCACAGCGAGCTCCCACTAACAGCAATGTGATAATGACCAGATCATCTGTTTTAGTGATGTTGGTTGAGGGATAAATATTGGCCAGGACATAGAAACATAGGAGCAGGAGTAGGCCATTCGGCCATTCAAGCCTGCTCCGCCATTCAATATGATCATGGCTGATCCTCTATCTCAAAACCATATTCCCACTCTCTCCCCATATCCCTTGATGCCTTTTGTGTCTAGACACTGGGGAGAACTCTCCTGCTCTTCTTCAAAATAGTGCCATGGGATCTTTTACATCCACCTGAGAGAGCGGATGCAGCCTCGATTTAACGTATCATCTGAAAGACGGCACCTCCGACAGTGCAGCACTCCCTCAGTACTGCCCCTCTGACAGTGCAGCACTTTCTCAGTACTGCACTGGAGTGTCAACCTAGATTTTTGTGCTCAAGTCTCTGGAGTAGGACTTGAACCCACAACCTGCTCACTCAGAAGTGAGAGTGCTACCCACTTTTTTTTAATATTATACTTTATTGAACATTAAGAACATTTACAACATCGTGATCATTACATTGTATGATACAATCAATTCCACCGCTCTACACAGCCATTCCGCCACCACATTTTAACATCAAAACCTGAAGTTTAATTTGTCACCTGTAACATATATTAATCGATTGTACTTTAAAAATTGGTTGTAAAATACCTCATAGAAATCTCGAGTATTACAGTTGTCAAATTGGACCAACTCTCCCCCTTTCTCCAGTACAAAGCTTGGAAAAGCAGGACGCATTTTACTTCCTTTGGAGATTTCTGCATTTATTTCTTCCATCCAATCCTGTGGCATTGCCCTTACAATCTTCTCATACATGATTCCTATTGCTTTTCCTTCTACCTCCTCATCCTCCTCCCACACCATGTCCCTCACTATCGCTTCCGGCAACCAACCTGGAATTACCTCGTCACAGATATAATCCCAGCTTTTATAAAAGCTTGATTAAATGAAACCTCTCCTTCGATGTTGACCCACCTGTTCAAAAATAAGGGCTGTTCTAAAAATTCCTCAGCCCCCTTGGGCATAAACTGCACACCCTTTAAAAATTGGGCCCAAGCCTCTACAACCCCCTTATAAAACCTAGGGAGAAGTTTAATCGATTTCAAAAACATATTATTGTATTCCATATACAATATCCCCTGCCCTCCTATCCCACTTCATTTTTAAAAATGCTCAAAACAACTCTTCCAAAAACTTGTATTTGACTTCTGAAGAAATCTCTTCACCCATTTGATTCTAAAGGATTTCTTCTTCAAATCAATATCTGGAAAATTGAGTCCTCCCTGATTTCTCCGTCCAATGATGGTATTGTGTGCCACCAAGGCTGGTTTCCCTTCCCATAAAAACCTCACACAAGCCTCTCGGATGGACTTTTCCGCCCACTCAGGAATATCCTCTACCGTCAATAAGTCCCATAGCTTAGATAGCAGGAGAGCAGACACCACTGTTGCTCTTCCTTGCACTTTCAACCACCTTCTTTCCCATCTTCCCAAAATCTTTTTAATTTTCATAACCTTCGGTTCCCAATTTAATCGATCCACTTCATCCCTGTCTTTCTTGCACCCCATATGCACCCCCAGAACTTCTAAAACCTCCACCACCTTAAAGGGACATTCCCCCAACCATTCCCCCCTACCCCTCCCTGCAACCAGGCATTGGGACTTACTATAATTCACTCTGGCTCCTGAAGCTCTACAATATTCCTCTACTACATCCATAGCTTTCCTCACTGACTCCCCATTTCTCAATGTTAAGGTTGTGTCATCTGCATATTGGTGTATCACTGACACCAGCCCAGAACTGGGGACCACAATCCCAACTACACCTTGTTTCTTTCGCATCATGTAACCTAATGGTTCTGCTACCAATGTGTACAACAATGGGGACAGGGGACAACCCTGTCTCACTGATCTCTGTATCGGAAAATACTTGGATAAAAAACCATTACATTTAACACAGCTAAATATGTTTGAATAAAAAATCCTTATCCACTGAATGAAATTTACCTTGAAACCAAATGCTTCCAAAACCTTCAATAAAAACTCATGAGAGACCCTATCAAAGGCTTTCTCTTGATCTATCTTTAATACATAAGCCTCCCTCCCACTCTCTTCCATGAGCTCTATCGCATCTCGGATTGAGACCACAGAGTCTGCGATGTCCCGGCCTATGACTCCATAGGACTGAGAGGGCCAAACTATCTCCGGTAACACCTCCTTCAAACGATTTGCCATAACCCTCGCCAAGATCTTATAATCCACATTTAATAATGAGATGGGCCTCCAATTCTTCAGATCCTGTCTATCCCCTTTATTTTTATATAAGCTAAGCTTATGATACCTCTCCTCATAGATGGGGCCAGGCTTCCCTCAATTTTAATTTCCTTAAAAACTTCTAAGAGCAATGGACTTAAAATCTCGAAAAATTCTTTATAAAATTCTGCACTTAGTCCATCGGACCCTGGGCTTTCCCCCCCCTTCATTCCACTTATTGCTACTTTTATTTCCGCTAATCCTACTTCTTTGTCACACATGCTTTCCTCATCCTCCTTTAAACCCTCTTCAATAAAAGCAGTAACCTTCTCCATCGCCAAATTGGAAATGTCTTCTTTTGTATATAACTCTTGATAAAAGCTGCTAGCCGCTTCTAAAGTCTCCCCACTTTCATGAATGATCTTCTCCCCAACCTTCAACTCTTCAGTTAACGATAATCTCTGTCGCAGCTTCTCTTGCTCTAGAAAATATCTAGTGCATCTTTCGCTCTCCAATGCATATCTAGCCTTTGCATGGAGAATGGCCCCCTTGCATTTTTCAGCTTGCAATAATTCCCACTCTTCCTTTAGCACCCGGAACTTAGTCTCCGCTCCCTTATCCCCTCCGTCAACTGCTTTACAGACATCCGTAAACCTTTTGTTTATATTCTCTTCTCGATGCCGGTTAGCTGCCACCCTCTTTTTCCCATAACGTACCGAAAAAACTTTTACCTCATATTTGAAATTGTCCCACCAAACTCTTCTTTCTTTCAAGAACAAAGGTTCCTTCCGAGCATTCTTTATTATATTTATAATCCCTTCTTTATAAGCAATTTCTTTCAGGTATTGATTGTTTAAAATCCACACCCCTGAACCGATCTTAACTCTGTTGTTCCTAATTCTAAGAACCAAAGCCAAGTGATCACTAAAAAATACTTTTTTATAATAAATCTCCATCACCTCCGAACTTAACCCTTCCCACATTAACACAAAATCTATTCGGCTCTGTTTTAAAACATCACCCACCCAACCTGCTCTGGAGAACTCCCTTTTTATGGGGTTCCGGTCCCTCCATAAGTCTCTCAAATTTAAATTTGCCATCATTTTTACAATCATCCCTCTGGAGTTATCATCCTTAAAGGTCATCTGGGCTGAAATGTCCATCTGAGATAAAAATACATTAAAATCCCCCACTATACAAGGATTTTTCACCTCTGCCGCTTCAGTGAATAACCCCCGAAAAAACTCGCGATGCTTACAATGGTCGTTCGGTGCATAGATATTAAAGAGATCGCAATTAAATCCCTCCATTTTTACCCTTAGCCATAAAAATCTCCCCTCAGTGTCCTTGTCCACCAAGGCAACGTTCTCTTTTATGGACGAGCTCACCAAAACAGCCGCCCCTCTACGGTTATTGTTTGCACAACTTGCAAACACCTCTCCCTTCCAAACCTGCACTTACCTACCGCGCCGGCCGTTGAGCTGTGGGCCCGCGTGGGATTCCAATCCTGGGCCTCCTCCAACTGCCGGCGCGCAGTGTTTGCGTATCCCAGGGGTGCAGTTAGTTCGATGCTTCCCCTGGGATCACGTGGGCCATGGGGAGCCAATTGGAGCAGGGAATGCTTCATTCATAAGTTTGACAGGAAGACCTGTCAAACCTATAAATACTATGGGCGAAAAGTTCGGTGGCGCCGCGTTTGGGGCGCCAAGCTCGCCTGGGCGCCGGAATTTGCGCTCCGGCCAGAGCCGCTTGCGCCCTCCCGATATTCAGTGGGAGCGCCCCAAGAGGGACTCGGGGCGCTGCTCGAGGCTCCCCGCGTCCCGCTTGGGGCGCTCAAACTGACTATCGCCGCACTACATGCCACAGCGCCACATGCTGTGGCACGGCGCGCTGCTGTACTGCAGGCCTTCCTCCCCTTCTTAAGGGGGAGGGGCCTGCACCAGCGCGATCACCGATCGCGAGTGCCAGCAAAAGAGCCCGACACCGAGGAGAAGTGCCCAGCTTTTGGGACACAGCCGGAAAAAATGGCCGCCCCGCACCTCCACCTTAATTTGCGCCACTACCGCCACAGGCAGGCCCTGTGAACCGGTCGCGATTTGCGACCGGCGTTACAGAGGCGGGTGCGACCAAATATCGCGATCGGGGCGCTGCGCACACCAATGACGTCATCGGTGGCGGCACAGCGCTACAAGCTAACGCCACCATTAGCGGCCCTGCTAAATATCGCGGGAGGCATGGCCAGTGGCGCTAAAGCCACTGAGTGCCCTCTTTGGGCGCTAACTGGTGGCGCAGCCCACTGAATTTCTAGGCCTATAAGTCCAAAACATCACTAAATCTTCAAATAATTTTTTTTTTTAAATCACATTTTTAAAATAAACTATAAATTACATGAAATAACTATTTTAAACAATAATTTAAATTTTTGAAAAAATTAATTACATTTTCTAACGGGGCTAAAAATAAACTTACCTTTCTTTAAAGTATTTAAAAATAATAAACCTGTGGAAAAAATGTTTTAATTTTAATTAATTCACCACTTACCTTGTAAAAAGCAGGCCTTGCGACTGCTTTTTACATGTCTAACTTCTGGAGACTTACTCTCCCGGGAAAACCTGCAAAAAAAAACGTAAGTTCGATGCACACGCGCAGCCTCTCCTGCGCACGCGTTCGACTTCTGAACCCCTTCTTTCAGGGGAACGGAAGTGCCGGTATCCTGCGCATGCGCAGTGCACTTCCATTGGACTTACGGGTGAGTACCGCATGCCTACTCACCTGTGGAGACCCGAATTTCTGGGCCATTGTGAATAGCTGGGGTCTTAGGACCGATCCCTGCGGTACCCCACTAGTCACTGCCTGCCACTCGGAAAAAGACCCGTTTATTCCAACTCTTTGCTTCCTGTCTGCCAATTAGTTCTCTATCCAAGTCAGTACCTTGTCCCCAATCCCATGTGCCTTAAGTCTACACGCTAATCTCTTATGTGGGACCTTATCGAAAGCCTTCTGAAAGTCCAAATACACCACATCCACTGGTTCTCCCTTATCTATTCTACCAGTTACATCCTCAAAAGGGTATTCAGAGGCAATAGAGAGGGAGATAAAAAAGGAGGGGGTTCACAATATTGGTTAAAGAAAGAATTACAGATGTGAGGAGGGATGATATGTTAGAAGGATCATCAAATGAGGGCATATGGGTGGAACTGAAGAACAAAAAAAGGGACAATCACATTGCTGGAAGAGTACTATAGACCCTTAAACAGTCAGAGGGAGATAAAAGAGCAAATATGTCAGCAAATTTCTGAGAAGTGCAAAAACAATAGGGCAGTAACAGTAGGAGATTTCAACTACCCTAATATTAACTGGGATAGAATCATAGTAAAAGGTATAGAGGGCACAGAATTCTTAAAATGCATTCAGGAGAACTTTTTTAGCCAGCACGTAGCAAGCCCAACAAGAGAGGGGGCGGTTCTGAACTTAGTTTTTGGGAATTAAGCTGAGCAGGTGGAAGGGATATCAGTGGGAGAGCATTTTGGTGGTAGTGATCATAATTCAGTTAGATTTAACGTAGTTATAGAAAAGGACAAAGATAGATCAGGAGTAAAAGTTCTCAGTTGGGGAAAAGGCCAATTTTACTAAGCTGAGATGTGATTTAGCAAAAGTGGACTGGAAACAGCTACTTGAAGGTAAATCAGTGTCAGAGCAGTGGGAGGCATTCAAGGCGGAGATAGTGAGGGTTCAGAGCAAATATATTCCCACAAAGGAAAAGAGTGGGACTCCCAAATCTAGAGCCCCCTGGATGTCAAGGAGCATACAAGGTAGGATAAGGCAAAAAAGAGAAGCTTTTGTCAGATACCGAGAGCTGAATACTGCAGCAAGCCTAGGGGAGTAGAGAAAGTGCAGGGGTGAAATCAAAGAGAAAATTATGAAAACAAAGAGAGGGCATGAAAAAATATTGGGAAGTAAAATCAAGGAAAAACCAAAGATGTTTTATAAATACATAAAAAGCAAGAGAATAACTAAGGAAAGAGTAGGGCCTTTAAGAGACTAAGGGGGAGAAATTGAGTATAGCCCCGTTTGGGGCGCCAGCCTCGCCAGGGCGCTAAAAGTAGCGCCCCGGAAACATTCGCGCCCCCGCACCGGAAATTGAGTGGTTGCGCCCCAAAGGGAAGCGCGGTGCTACTGGAGGCGCCCCGCATCTCTCTTGGGGCGCTGCGAGTGAATATCGTGGCGTGGCGCTGCGGCACGTCGCGCTGCGGTATTGCAGGCCTTCCTCCCCTTCTTAAAGGGGAGGGGCCTTGTGCAGCGCGATCTGGGGCCCAGCTGGGCCCCCGAGGATCAGGAGTGCAGGCAAAAGAGCCCGGCACCAAAGAGAAGTGCCGGGCTCTTGGAGCGCAGCCGGCACTCCGCGGTGGGGGGGGTGGGGGTGGTGGTTCAGGAGGCCGGGGACGGGAGCGCAGGCAGGTGCTGGCAGGCGGCCAACAACAAAAATGGCCGCCCCGCACCTAGGCTTTAATTTGCGTCTCCCCAGCCGCAGGTAGGCCCCCCTGAACCCGTCGGACATAGCGTCCGGCGGTAAATCGGGGGCGCTGCCGAATATCGCGGTCGGGGCGTCAGCGGGATGCTGCGCACACTGATGACATCGGCAGCGGCGCAGCGCTAACGGTTAGCGCCACCACTAACGTCCCGCGGAATTTAGCGGGAGGCGTGGGCAGTGCCGTGCCCGGGCGCCAGTTGGCTTGCGACCCACTTAGCGTCCTCTTAAGGCGCTAACGGGTGGCACAACCTACTGAATTTCTCCCCCTAAAAAGGTAACCTGTGTGTTGAGACAGAAGATGGTTGTTAATGAATACTTTGCGTCTGTCTTCACAAAAGAGAAGGACGATGCAGACATTGTAGTTAAGGAGGAGGAGTGTGAAATACTAGATGAGTTAAACATAGTGAGAGAGGAAATATTAAGGGGTTTAGCACCTTTCAGAGTAGATAAATCGCCAGGCCCGGATGAAATGTCTCCCAGGCTGTTAAGAGAAGCATGGGAGGAAATAGCGGAGGCTCTGACCATCATTTTCCAATTCTCTCTGGCTACAGGTGTGGCGCCGGAGGACTGTTAACGTTGTACCATTGTTTAAAAAGGGAGAAAGGGATAGACCGAGTAATTACAGGCCAGTCAGCCTAACCTCAGTGGTGGGCAAATTATTGGAAAAAATTCTGAGGTAAATATTAGTCGTCATTTAGAAAGTCACGTATTAATCAAGGACAGTCCAAGATCCAAGGAGAGGACATATAAATTGGCCAGAAAAAGCAGTAAACCTGAGGATTGGGAGCAGTTTAGGATTCAACAAAGGAGGACAAAGGGATTAATTAAGAAAGGGAAAATAGAATATGAGAGTAAGCTTGCAGGGAACATAAAAACTGACTGTAAAAGCTTTTATAGATATGTGAAGAGAAAAAGATTGGTGAAGTCAAGCATAGGTCCCTTGCAGTCAGAATCAGGGGAATTTATAATGGGGAACAAAGAAATGGCCGACCAATTAAATACATATTTTGGTTCTGTCTTCACAAAGGAGGACACAAATAACCTCCCAGAGATGTCGGGGAACATAGGGTCTGATGAAAGGGAGGAACTGAAAGAAATCAGTATTTGTAGGGAAATGGTGTTAGGAAAATTGATGGGATTGAAGGCCGATAAATCCCCAGGGCCTGATAATCTACATCCTAGGGTACTTAAGGAAGTGGCCCTAGAAATAGTTGATGCTTTGCTGATCATCTTCCAGCATTCGATGGAATCTGGAACAGTTCCCATGGATTGGAGGGTAGCTAATGTTACCCCACTATTCAAAAAAGGTGGTAGAGAGAAAATGGGGAATTACAGACCGGTAAGCCTGACATTGGTAGTGGGGAAAATGCTAGAGTCCATTATAAAAGATGTAGTAGCAGAGCACTTGGAAAACAGTGACAGGATCGGACAAAGTCAACATGGATTTACAAAAGGTAAATCGTGCTTGACTAATCTACTGGAATTTTTTGAGGATGTAACTGGTAAAATAGATAAGGGAGAACCAGTGGATGTGGTGTATTTGGACTTTCAGAAGGCTTTTGATAAGGTCCCGCATAAGAGATTAGCATGTAAAGTTAAGGCACATGGGATTGGGGGCATGGTATTGACTTGGATAGAGAACTGGTTGGCAGACAGAAAGCAAAGAGTTGGAATAAATGGGTCGTTTTCCGAGTGGCAAGCAGTGACTAGTGGGGTACCGCAGGGATCGGTCCTTGGGCCCCAGCTATTCACAATATATATTAATGATCTAGACAAGGGAACTAGATGTAATATCTCCAAATTTGCAGATGACACAAAGCTGGGTGGGCGTGTGTGCTGTGAGGAAGATGCCGAGAAACTCCAGGATGATTTGGACAGGTTGGGTGATTGGGCAAAAGCATGGCAGATGCAATATAACGTGGATAAATGCGAGGTTATCCACTTTGGTGGCAAAAACAGGAAGGCAGATTATTATCTGAATGGCAATAGATTGGGAGAAGGGGAAGTGCAACGAGACCTGGGTGTCCTTGTGCACCAGTCGCTGAAGGTAAGCATGCAGGTGCAGCAGGCGGTTAAGAAGGCAAATGGCATGTTGGCCTTCGTAGCGAGAGGGTTTGAGTACAGGAACAAGGATGTCTTGCTGCCGTTGTACAGGGCCTTGGTGAGACCACATCTTGAGTATTGTGTGCAATTTTGGTCGCCTTATCTGAGGAAGGATGTTCTTGCCATGGAAGGAGTTCAGCGAAGATTCACCAGGCTGATACCTGGGATGGCAGGAATAACGCATGAGGAGAGATTGGGTCGATTGGGCTTGTACTCACTGGAGTTTAGAAGAATGAGAGGGGATCTCATTGAAACTTATAAAATTCTGACAGGACTGGACAGACTAGATGCAGGAAGGAGGAGGAATTTCTTCACCCAGACAATGGTGAACCTGTGGAATTCTCTACCACAGAAGGCAGTAGAGGCCAATACATTAAATATATTCAAGAGAGAGTTGGATATATTTCTTAAGGCTAAAGGGATCAAGGGGTATGGGGAGAAAGCAGGGACCGGGTACTGAATTTGGATGATCAGCCATGTTCGCATTGAATGGCGGAGCAGGCTCGAGGGGCCGAATGGCCTACTCCTGCTCCTATCTTCTATGTTTCTATGTCAGCATGGATTTGTTAAGGGAAGGTTGTGTCTGACTAACTTGATTGAATTGATGGAGGAGGTAACAAGGAGGGTCGATGAGGGTAGCACGTTTGATGCAGTCTACATAGATTTTAGCAAGGCTCTTGACAAGATCCCACATGGCAGACTAGTCAAAAAAGTAAAAGTCCATGGGATCCAAGAGAAAGTGGCAAGTTGGATCCAAAATTGGCTCAGTGGAAGGAAGCAAATAACAATGTTTTTGTGACTGGAAGGCTGTTTCCAGTGGGGTTCCGCTGGGCTCAGTACTAGGTCCCTTGCTTTTTAGGGTATATCTCAATAATTTAAACTTCAAACTTCAATGTAGGGAGATGATTAAGAAGTTTGCAGATGATACAAAAATTGGCTGTGTGGAAGTGAGGAAGAAAGCTGTAGACTGCAGGAACATATCAATTGGCTGGTCAGGTGGGCAGAAAAGTGGCAAATGGAATTCATTCTGGAGAAGTGTGAGGTAATGCATTTGGAGAGGGCTAACAAGGCAAGGGAATACACAATAAATGATAGGACACTGAGAAATGGAGAGGAACAGAGGGACCTTGGAGTGCATGTCCACAGATCCCTGAAGGTAGCAGGTCAGGTAGATGAGGTGGTTAAGAAGGCATATGGGATACTTGCCTTTATTAGCCAAAGTATAGAATATAAGAGCAGGGAGGTTATGCTTGAACTGTATAAAACACTAGTTAGGCCACAACTAGAGTACTGCATACAGTTCTGGTCACCACATTACAGGAAAGATGTGATTGCACTAGAGAGGGTACAGAGGAGATTTACGAGGATGTTGCCAGGACTGGAAAATTTTAGCTATGTGGAAGGATTGGATAAGCTGGGGTTGTTTTCTTTGGAACAGAGGAGGCTGAGAGGAGACCTAATTGAGGTGTATAAAATTATGAGGGGCCTAGATAGAGTGGATAGGAAGGACTTATTTCCCTTAGCAGAGAGGTCAATAACCCCAGGGGGCACAGATTTAAAGTAATTGATAGAAGGGTTAGAGGGGAACTGGAGAGAAATGTTTTCACCCAGAGGTTGGTGGGGGTCTGGACCTCACTGCTTGAAAGAGTGGTAGAGGCAGAAACCCTCATCACATTTAAAAAGTACTTGGATAGGCACGTGAAGTGTCGTAACCTACAGGGCTACGGACCAAGAGCTGGAAATTAGGATTAGGCGGGATAGCTCTTTGTCGGCCGGCACTGACACGATGGGCCAAATGGCCACCTTCTGTGCCGTAAACTTTTATGATAAACTCGGAAACTCTATGAGTAATACGCTTTATTACCTCACTGCCCGCGATAATAGTAATAAAGCACTTTATTATTTTTGCTTATATCAGGGATCTTGACTAGTGCAGGAATCTAGTGTGAACTTGGAATTAAAGGACGATCCTCCATCCGTCTGTTTTAGTGAAATCAACTTTCTAATCTGGATTTTAGAGAAAGAAAGTGGTATAGGAATGTGATATTATCATATTTTATATTAACACTTGGTTTACTGGAATTTTGATTAATCTGCTTTCTTCATTTATTAGATGTAAATTTTGTATTAGATTTAAATGTTGTCATATTTTTTGCAGGCTGGTAAATTTAACATCATACCGACTATGATAAATATCGGCTCTGGACTTGCACTGATGGGCGTGGTGAGTTTTATTACTATTAATATTTTCAGGAGTGAATCACATTCATCTGGGTCTGGAGGCTGGGAATTATTCTCAGTCTGAGGTGTCCCCCTGATATGTGCTCATTGAGGTGATGGGACACAGTGCTGCAGAATGAATGACGTTTTTTATTGGTTGTTTAGCAACATGGTTATGCAGTCCAAGACCAAGTATGGTGGACGTGTGCAATTTAGTACAGCGCTCTGTGATTATCGTACTGAAAGAGAAATTAATCCAGGCGGTTGGTCTTTTTAGGCACGTGTTTGACCTTTTTGGCTGCTTGGATTTTCATCCAAGTGCAATTTCCTGTTTTCTCTGCACCTCCTCCAATGTTTTATTCACCTTGAAAGATTGACTGAATCCTGCCAGGCTTTGAATCCAGGAGTTTCTGAGCCGTTCAGTTGATGCATCACAGTGATCCTATCCTTGAAACAGCACCTTTGCTGTCCCAGTGATCTTATGTTTTGGTGATCTTTCTGAATGAGATTGCTAAATTGGCAGCATTCCCACCTTGTGATCAGGCTGTTCCTGTATCCCTGTAGAAATCACAAAGCAAGATGAGGATACAATGAAATTACAATCTTCTAAATCGAAAGAAGCGCGCAGGTACTCCAAGTGTAGAAGGATGCACTTCATTAATTCACAGCTCCACAGTCTGACACTGAATATTGTTTGTTTTTGTTGTGCTGATGCTTTGCTACACCTCTGTTTCAGGCATACTAAAGTGCACTTCCCAGTGGAAGATTACCACTCATTTTTTATCACTTTGCTCTCAAAAATGGGCATATTTCAGAGGATTTTCAGGCCAGTGCCTTTCCCCATCCTAACTTGAGTTCTTTTTTCTTTTCCCAAACTAAACAAATTGAATTTTGAAAGTTTCTTAGAACTTAATTCTTAATTAGCATAATTAATCAGGCCTCCAGCTAACTCAGACGGTCTCCTTAACCACCCGGTGTTAAAAGGTATCGGAGCGGGAAAAGAGCTGCACGATTTTAACTCGCGTTTTGCCCAGTATCTGCTGGTCGGAAGGAATTAAAATAATCATTCTAAATCAACTTCATTTTTGGCCCTGCCCCCCAAACAAATGATAATATGATTTGTCTATTAGGACTGTGCTATCACTGCTGACCACCTCCAGGAATTTACCAGTAGGACAAAACCCACATCCCACCCCTGTTCTACCAATCTCCAAGTCCCCTAACCCAGTGTGGCCAAACTTCAGAATCACTCCCCAGTGTTACGTAAGCCCAGGATCACTCTCCAGTGCAGCTCTGCAACAGATGGTTTGGGTAAATGGAATCTTTTCTTCCTGGGTGCCGCCTTTCCTAAAAGAGCCGCCCTTCTTCCTGCATCCACTTTTACTTAGCCACCAAAAGTCAATCTTTGAAAAGGGTTACCCATAAGGGGCAAAAAAATGGTGCAGCTTTAAGTGTAGCCAGCAGCCCTTTAATAGCTCCTAGTGCCTGATATTGCAGCCCCAAACACTTGCGGTGCTCCCAATGCATCATGTACTAAATGCCGAGAACACCACAAAAATATTTAAATTAGTAGATTTTACATTATCAGCTGAGGTCAATTATATGAGAAAATTATTGGCTCCATAGTTATGATGAGAGACTTGGTAAAACCAAGCCATATTCACCAGAGCAGAGAAGGTTAAAAGGATCTAACAGAAGTTTTTATAGTGTTGAAGCAACTGGTTGATGAATTGGTAACAAGAGGGAATAATTAAGAGTTAGTACTGAAAATATAAAAGAGGGAGGATAGAAGAAAGTTTTCTATCATTAAAATATGGAATATGTTATCGCATGTGGCTATTGAAGTTGAGTCAATCACAACATCGAAGAGGGAATTAAACAAACACTTCAAAAAGAAATATTAAAGATTGTGGGAAAGAGCAAGAAAATAGGGATAGAGTCGATAACTGAGATGTGGAACCAGCACTGTCACAGGGATCATGGGATGAATGACCTTTCTTGTGGTGAAATTTCTATGGTTCCATATTTAGTTCTAGCAAAATTGATCTCTTGGCTCATTAATAGCCAGGTGTGTTGGAGGAGCCTTTATTGGTGGGAACTAATTCAACCTATAGGAGACTCCGTTTCATTGATCATTTGCAACACATCAGGGAGGGGGAAAGTTACCTGGACACTTTATTCCAGGAGGCAGTTCCACCCCTTAGGATAGGGTCTTCTGATTTGGTCAGTGGTCAGGGACAGGAGGATGTGACTGTGAGTGAGGCAGGTATGGGGACCCAGGAGGTGCTGGAGCCTCAGCCTTTGCAATTGTCCAACAGGTTTGAGGTTCTTGCGGCCTGTATGGATGAAAGCAGTGGCTGCAGGGTGGATGAGCAAACTGACCATGGCACCGTGGTGCAGGAAGCCATTGAAGTGGGGGGAGTTAATAGGAATGTAGTGGTAATAGGGGACAGCATAGTCAGGGGGATAGATACAGTTCTCTGCGGCCAAGAGCGAGAATCCAGACGGCTGTGTTGCCTGCCCAGTGCCAGGGTTCGGGACATCTGCTCTGGGCTGGAGAGGAACTTGCAGTGGGAGGGGGAGAAACCAGTGGTCACGATCCACGTAGGTACCAACGACATAGGTCGAACTAGGAAAGAGGTTCTGCTGAGAGAGTAGGAGCAGCTAGGGGCTAAATTAAAAAGCAGAACCTCAAGGGTAATAATGTTATTACCTGAGCCACGAGCAAATTGGCATAGGGTAAATAAAATTAGAGAGATGAATGCGTGGCTCAAAGACTGGTGTGGGAGAAATGGGTTTCGATTCCTGGGGCACTGGCACCAGTACTGGGGAAAGTGGGATCTGTATCGTTGGGACAGTCTTCACCTGAACCGTGCTGGGACCAGTGTTCTGGCAAGTCATATAACTAGGGCGGTAGAGAGGGCTTTAAACTAAATAGTGGGGGCAAGGGATCAAATTTGGGAAGATGTGGTAAATCAAAGAGTAGAGACAAGGCAAGAGAGAAAGGTATTAATATGGGAAATGATAAACAGACCGTGACAGGAAGGGATAGAGAGTACAAATCTAAGAGTAAATCAACAGATAAGGCTAGAGGTTACAAAAATAATAAAAGGACAAAACTAAAGGCTCTGCATCTGAATGCACGTAGCATTCGAAACAAAACAAATGAACTGATAGCGCAAATAGAAATAAATAAGTACGATCTGATAGCCATTACAGAAACATGGCTGCAGGATGACATAGATTGGGACCTGAATATTGAAGGGTACATGACATTTAGGAAGGACAGGAAGCTAGGAAAAGGTGGAGGGGTGGCTCTGTTAATTAATGATGGGATTAGCACAATAGAGAGGAGAGGGATGACCTAAGTTCAGGAAACCAGGATGTAGAAGCGGTTTGGGTAGAGATGAGAAATATAAAGGCAAGAAGTCACTTGTGGGAGTGGTGTACAGGCCCCCTAACAGTAACCACACAGTAGGATGGAGTATAAAGGAAGAAATAATGGGAGCTTGTCAGAAAGGTACGGCAATAATCATGGGGGATTTTAATCTACATATAGACTGGAAAAATCAGATGGGCAAAGGTAGCCTAGATGAGGAGTTCATAGAATGTTTTCGGGACAGTTTCTTAGAACAGCACGTTCTGGGGCCAACCAGAGAGCAGGCTATACTAGACCTGGTATTGTGCAACAAAATAGGATTAATTAATGACCTCATAGTGAAGGCGCCCCTAGGTAGCAGCGATCATAATATGATTGAATTTTACATTCAGTTTGAGGGAGACTTAAATAAGGGCAATTATGAGGGCATGAAAGCAGAGCTAGCTAAAGTGAGCTGGCAAATTAGGTTAAGGGATAGGTCAATAGAGTTGCAGTGGTAGACATTTAAGGGGCTATTTCAGAATACACAGAATATATACATTCCAACGAGAAAGAAAAATTCCAAGAGGAGGACCCACCATCCGTGGTTAACTAAAAAAGTTAAAGATAGTATCAAACTTAAACAAAAAGCATATAATTGCACAAAGATGGATGGCAGGTCAGAAGATTGAACAGAATATAAAAAAACAGCAAAAAATTACTAAAAGATTAATGAGAGAAAAATTAGAGTACGAGAGAAAGCTAGCTAGAAATATAAAAACAGGTAGTAAGAGTTTCTATAGATATTTAAAAAAGAAGAGTTAACAAAGTGAGCGTTGGTTGTATAAAAAGTGAGTCTGGGGAATTAATAATGGAAAATGAGATGGCAGTTGAATTGAACAGGTATTTTGCATCGGTCTTCACTATAGAGGATACAAGTAACATCCCAGAAATAGCTGTAAATCAGGAAATGGAAGGGAGGGAGAAACTCAAGAAAATTACAATCACCAGGGAAGTGGTACTGAGCAAATTGTTGGAGCTGCGGGCTGACAAGTCCCCAGGACCTGATGGACTTCATCCTAGGGTCTTAAAAGAAGTGGCTAGTGAGATAGTTGATGCCTTGGTTTTAATTTTCCAAAATTCCCTAGATTTGGGGAAGGTTCTATTAGATTGGAAAATAGCAAATGTAACTCCTTTATTCAAAAAGGGAGGGAGACAGAAAGCAGGAAACTACAGGCCAGTTAGCTTAATATCTGTCATAGGGAAGATGTTAGAAGCTATTGTTAAAGACGTTATAGCAGGGCACTTAGAAAAGTTCAAGGTAATCAGGCAGAGTCAACATGGTTTTGTGAAAGGGAATCGTGTTTAACTAATTTATTGGAGTTCTTTGAGGAAGTAACATGTGCTATGGTTAAAGGGGAACCGGTGGATGTACTGTACTTAGATTTCCAGAAGGCATTTGATAAGGTGCCACATCAAAGGTTATTGCGGAAAATAAAAGCTCATGGTGTAGGGGGTAACATATTGGCATGGATAGAAGATTGGCTAGCTAACAGGAAACAGAGAGTCGGCATAAATGGGTCATTTTCTGGTTGGCAAGATGTAACGAGTGGTGTGCCACAGGGATCAGTACTAGGGCCTCAACTTTTTACAATTTATATAAATGACTTGGATGAAGGGACCGAAGGTATGGTTGCTAAATTTGATGATGACACAAAGATAGGTAGAAAAGTAAATTGTGAAGAGGACATAAGGAGGCTACAAAGGGATATAGATAGGTTAAGTGAGTTGGCAAAGATCTGGCAAATGGAGTATAATGTGGGAAAATGAAATTGTCCATTTTGGCAGGAAGAATAAAAAAGAAGCATATTATCTAAATGGTGAGAGATTGTCAA
Organism: Somniosus microcephalus; assembly: GCF_052327205.1. Taxonomy (NCBI): domain Eukaryota; kingdom Metazoa; phylum Chordata; class Chondrichthyes; order Squaliformes; family Somniosidae; genus Somniosus; species Somniosus microcephalus. The sequence goes on from NC_141008.1 coordinate 44,024,556, forward strand.
GCTCTGAGATGCAGAGGGATCTGGGTGTCTTAGTGCATGAATCGCAAAAGGTTAGTATGCGGGTATAGCAAGTAATTAGGAAAGCTAATAGAATGTTATCGTTTATTGTGAGGGGAATTGAATACAAAAGTAGGGAGGTTATGCTTCAGTTATACAGGGCATTGGTGAGACCACATCTGGAGTACTGTGTGGTATTAGTCTCCTTATTTATGGAAGGATATAAATGCGTTGGAATCAGTTCAGAGAATGTTTACTAGACCAATACCTGGAATGGGCGGGTTGTCTTATGAGGAAAGGTTGGACAGGCTAGACTTGTATCCGCTGGAGTTTAGAAGAGTAAGAGGTGACTTGATTGAAACATATAAGATCCTGAGGGGTCTTGACAGGGTGGATGTGGAGAGGATGTTTCCTCTTGTGGGAGAATCTAGTGCTACGGGTCACTGTTTAAAAATATGGTGTCGCCCATTTACGACAGAGATGAGGAGAAATTTTTTCTCACAGAGGGTCGTGAGTCTTTGGAACTCTCTTCCTCAGAGGGCGGTGGAAGCAGAGTCTTTGAATATTTTTAAGGCAGAGGTAGATAGATTCTTGGTAAGCAAGGGGGTGAAAGGTTATCGGGGGTAGGTGGGAATGTGGAGTAATCAGATCAGCCATGATCTTATTGAATGGCGGAGCAGGCTCGAGGGGCTGAGTGACCTACTCCTGCTCCTAATTTGTATGTAAGTATATAACCCAGGTTCATTGTCCTTTTATAAATATTGGCCCGTAATTTGCAGTCAGCGGTGAAGCAAAGGCATTCGCCGGCGGCCCTGAAGTAAGCTTCCCACAAAGATCTCGGTGGCGAGAAGTTTGGCTTTTCCGACATGCCGTTGAAATCAGCATAGTTCAGTGGGAATCCCACAGCTTGTGATATCAACAAGCTGTCTAAGCAACCAATCACATTGCCGAATTCTCACACAGGGAACCAGGAAATAGAAAGCACTAATAATCAATCTTTTTTTTTTTAATTTGCAGAGAGCGAAATAAAGATTGGGACATACACATTGGGTTAAGATAGAAGCTGAAATATCATGAACAAACTTTTTAAAAAATAACAAAAATGTTTTAATTAATTTTAATATCTAATCATTTTTAACTTAATGGAGAAATTTGACATTTCACCAATATAAAATAAGTGTTTCAGGGCCATAACGGTTGTTTATCAGTAGTTATTACTCAGACCACTGTTAAAAATCTAGTTACACCTTATTTGAATGGGTCTAACTTTTTACGGGGTTTCTAACAGCGGTATTTGTTCAGAAAAGGGGAAGTTTTCGTCAGATCAGTGATTTCACTGATTGCTGGCTCTGGGGTGGGGGGAGTTGGGGGGCGGGGGATGCGGGCGGGGATCTACAGCGCGGCCTGTTGAGCAACTTCAGGATTGCCGCGTCAGTTTCAAACGCTGCCAGTTCGCCGTCATCAGGACCGCAAGTTCCGGGCCATTATAAATATACATGTGTATTGTTAGAAATGCCTTTGTTTTGCATTTACAGGGTGCATTTATCTGTGACCTGATTTTGCTGTATTTGATTAAAAAAAGCACATTTTACAGAGGGAAGAAGTATGAAGAAGTCAGGTGAGGAGAAGCTACAAAGTATTACATCGAATTTACAGCACAGGAACAGGCCATTTGGCCCAACTGGTCCGTGCCGGTGTTTAAGCTACACATGAGCCTCCTCCCACCCCTCTTCATCTAACCCTATCAACATATCCTTCTATTCCTTTCTCCCTCAATGGTTTATCTAGCTTCCCCTTAAATGCATCTGTGCTATTTACCTCAACCACTCCCTGTGGTAGCGAGTTCCACTTTCTAACCACTCTCTGGGTAAATAAATTTCTCCTGCAATCCCTATTGGATTTATTAGTGACTATCTTATATTAAAGGCCCCTAGTTTTGGTCTCCCCACAAGTGGAAACATCTCTACATCTACCCTTTCATAATCTTAAAGACCTCGATCAGGTCACCACTCAGCCTTCTCTTTTCTATAGAAAAGAGCTCCAGCCTGTTCCATCTTTCCTGATAGCAGAACTGAGAAGTTATACCTATCATCCTTGTAAATAATATTTGCACCTTCACCAGTGCCTCTACATTCCTTTTTATAATATGGAGACCAGAACCGTGCACTGTACTAACCAAGGCTCGATACAAGTTTAATACAACGTAGTTAAGGCAGAATGGCCAATTTTTTGAGGTTGGGCGCTCGATACACATATCAAGATCACTGAGTAAGTTGCTTATGGTTACGCAGAAATGTGAGCCTCTATGAGCAGAAAATCCATAACAAAAATCGAAGACCACACAAGAAATTCGATCCCTCTTCCATATCTTTTCCTCTTCCCCATCCTTTCACTCAGCCTCCTCCCTTGAAGCTTGATATTTGGGAGGCTTTAGCCCCAACTCTTTAAATTTCCCAGATCTGGTCAAAACTCATCCTGATTGATGCAAAATGGCTGTTCGCTGGTCTAAAGCCACCTGCCATACTGGGAACAGCCTTTCTTGCTGCTGCTGGTTTGGGAAGTTTAAAGCCCTGAAGCTGAGCCAAGGTTGAAATGAACTTTGTGCAAAAATGTGCAAAAATTAAAGGAACCTGCAAGAAATTTGCGAAACAGTTAAAAGGAGCTTGGGGGCTTAATTTGTCCTGAATGAACAATGAACCTGGAGCCTCAGTCCTGTAGACCTTAAACATTCCTGAGATAAGTAAGGAAAAAAGAACAAACTTACATTTATATAGCACCTTTCATGACCTCAGGATGTCTCAAAGCGCTTCACAGCTAATAATGACTTTTGAAGTGTAGTCACTGTTGTAGTGTAGGAAACGCAGCAACCAATTTGCGCACAGCAAGCTCCCACAAACAGCAATGAGATAAATGACCAGTTAATCTGTTTTAGTGATGTTGGTTGAGGGATAAATATGGCCAGGTCACTGGGGAGAATTCTCCTGCTCGACTTCCAATAATGCCGGGGAATCTTTTACGTCCATCTGAGAGGGCAGATGGGGCCTCAGTTTATTGCCTCATCTGAAAGACGGCACCTCCAACAGTGCAGCACTCCCTCAATACTGCACTGGGAGTGTCAGCCTGGATTTTGTGCTCAAGTCTCTGGAGTCGGACTATGAACCCACAACTCAGAGGTGAGAGTGCTACCCACTGAGCTGTGGCTGACACTGTGTCCGTGCTTTCGGCTGCCTAGACTTCGCGCTCTGGAATACCCTCCCTAAACCTCTGCGCCTCTCTACCTTTCCTCCTTAAAACCCACCGCTTTGACCAAGCTTATGTGGCTCGGTGTCAAATTTTGTTTGATAATCGCTCCTGTGAAGCGCCTTGGGGCATTTTTTTGCGTTAAAAGTGCTATATAAGTGCAAGTTGTTGTTGAACAGAAAATCTAGGCTTATATATTTCATGAGGCATTGCACAGACACGGGAGGTACTCTGACACTGGACAGCTACAGGGTTGTAAAACAGGCTGCCAATTCACGAATGCCAAAGAACAATTTCATCCCCAACAAGTCAAAGCAATAAATAAAATCAGTATCTACATAAAAAAACTTACATTTTCTCACATGTCTTGTCTACAACACGTGACTTCCTGTTCCCATATTTTTGTTCCACTTTTTACCACTATAAACTCCTGTATCCACATCTCGAATTGTTTTTGCCTCTGTTCACTTGTCACACTGTCGATTGTCGCGCTGTCATGCTGTAATTGAATAATTTGACCACCAGGAAGTTGTGGAGTGAATTTTCTGGGTAATTTTGACTGTGTGATGACCAACAGCTGCCTGTTTTGAAATAACGATCGGGGGAGATGTAAAATGGCTGATTCGCTCTTGCACATTTTACATTGTCGCACAATGTCCAAATTACCCTTGGACCATTTTGTGAAATATCTGCCTCCATCTTGGTCTGCCCAGTGTTTGAGGCCCTAGTTTAATACCCAAATACCCTTAACCCCCAGTCTGAAAATGCAGCAGTGATTAGTTGACCTTTTCTGAGCTGGCTTTACTCCCTGCTCCATTCAGCTGTTGTCTGCATGTCAATCTGCTAAACTTTCAGGCCTGGTCTGCTGCCCTGTATTCCTGTATCTGTGAATCTGTATACCCCTGTAGCTGTGAATCTGTATATCCCTGTATCTGTATATCCCTGTATCTGTGAATCTGTATATCCCTGTAGCTGTGAATCTGTATATCCCTGTATCTGTGAATCTGTATGTCCCTGTATCTGTGAATCTGTATATCCCTGTATCTGTATATCCCTGTATCTGTGAATCTGTATATCCCTGTATCTGTGAATCTGTATATATCCCTGTATCTGTATATCCCTGCCTATCCCTGTATCTTTATATCCCTGTATCTGTGTTTTCCTGTATCTGTATATCCCTGTACCTGTTTTTTTAAATTCATTCATGGGATGTGGGCGTCGCTGGCAAGGCCAGCATTTATTGCCATCCATAATTGCCCTTGAGAAGGTGGTGGCGAACTACCTCTTGAACTGCTGCAGTCCATGTGGTGAAGGTGCTCCCACAGTGCTGTTAGGGAGTGAGTTCCAGGATTTTGACCCAGCGACAATGACGGATCGGCGATATATTTCCAAGTCAGGATGGTGTGTGACTTGGAGGGGAACTTGGAGGTGGTGATATTCCCATGCATCTGCTGCCCTTGTCCTTCTAGGTGGTAGAGGTCGTGGGTTTGGTAGGTGCTGTTGAAGAAGCCTTGGCGAGTTGCTGCAGTGCATCTTGTAGATGGTACACACTGCAGCCACGGTACGACAGTGGTGGAGGGAATTAATGTTTAAGGTGGTGGTTGGGGTGCCAATCAAGCAGGCTGCTTTGCCCTGGATGGTGTCGAGCTTCTTGAGTGTTGTTGGAGCTGCACTCATCCGGGCAAGTGGACAGTATTCCATCACACACCTGGCTTGTGCCTTGTAGATGGTGAAAAGGCTTTGGGGAGTCAGGAGGTGAGTCACTCACCACAAAATACCTAGCCTCTGACCTGCTCTCGTAGCCACAGTATTCATGTGGCTGGTCCTGTTAAGTTTCTGGTCAATGTTGACCCTCAGGATGTTGGTGGTGGGTGATTCGGCGATGGCAATCCCGTTGAATGTCATGGGAAGTGGCTAGACTCTCTCTTATTGGAGATGGTCATTTTCTGGCACTTGTGTGGCGTGAACGTTGCTTGCCAACTATAAGCCCAAGCCTGAATGTTGTCCAGGTCTTGCTGCATATGCGCACAGACTGCTTCATTATCTGAGGAATTGCGAATGGAACTGAACACTGTGCAATCAACAGCAAACATCCCCACTTTTGACCTTATGATGGAGGGAAGGTCATTGATGAAGCAGCTGACGATGGTTGAGCCTAGGACATTGCCCTGAGGAGCTCCTGCAGTGATCTCCTGGGCCTGAGATGATTGACCTCCAACAAACATAACCATCTTCCTTTGTGCTAGGTATGACTCCAGCCAGAGTAGAGTTTTCCCCCTGATTTCCATTGACTTCAATTTACTTAGGCTCCTTGATGCCACACTTGGCCAAATGCTGCCTTGATTTCAAGGGCAGTCACTCTCACCTCACCTCTAGAATTCAGCTTTTTTGTCCGTGTTTGGACCAAGGCAGTAATGAGGTCTGGAGCCAAATGGTCCTTGCGGAACCCAAAATTAGTTTTGTCCCCCTTTTTGTGGACAGGACATACCTGAGCAATTTTCTACTTTGTTGGTTAGATGCCAGTGTTGTAGCTGTACTGGAACAGCCTGGCTAGAGGTGCAGCTAGTTCTGGAGCACAAGCCTTCAGCACTACAGCTGGGATGTTGTCGGGGGCCCATACCCTTTGCTGTATCCAGTGCGCTCAGCTGATTCTTCAGCAGAGTGAATCGAATTGGCTGAAGACTGGCTTCCGTGATGGTGGGGACCTCAGGAGGAGGCCGAGATGGATCATCCACTCGGCACTTCTGGCTGAAGATGGTTACAGATGCTTCAACCTTGTTTTTTGCACTCACGTGCTACTCACGTGCTGGGCTCCACCATCACGGAGCCTCCTCCTCCCGTTAGTTGTTTAATTGTCCCCCACTATTCATGACTGGTGTGTTGGTATACAGTTCTGCTGTTGCTGATGGCCCACAGCGCCTCATGGATGCCCAGTTTTGGGCTGCTAGATCTGTTCTGAATCTATCCCATTTAGCACAGTGGTAGTGCCACACAACACAATGAAGGGTGTCCTCAGTGTGAACATAGGACTTCATCTCCACAAGGACTGTGCGGTGGTTACTCCTACCAATACTGTCATGGACAGATGCATCTGCAACAGGTAAGACTGGTGAGGACGAGGTCAAGTAGATTTTTCCCTTGTGTTGGTTCTCTCACCACCTGTCGCAGGCCCACTGGCAGCTATGTCCTTCAGGACTCGGCCAGCTCGGTCAGTAGTGATGCTACCGAGCCACTCTTGGTGATGGACATTGAAGTCCCCCACCCAGAGTACATTCTGTGCCCTTGCTACTCTCAGTGCTTCTTCGAAGTGGTGTTCAATATACCAATTCATCAGCTGAGAGAGGGCGGTAGGTGGTAATCAGCAGGAGGTTTCTTTGCCCATGTTTGACCTGATGCCATGAGACTTCATGGGGTCCGGAGTCAATGTTAAGAACTCCCAGGGCCATTCCTTCCCGACTGAATACCACTGTGCCACCACCCCTGGTGGGTCTGTCCTGTGGTGGGATGGTGATGGAGGAGTTTGGGACATTGGCTGAAAGGTATGATTCTGTGAGTATGACTATGTCAGGCTGTTGCTTGACTAGTCTGTGGGACAGCTCTCCCAATTTTGGCACAAGTCCCCAGATGTTAGTGAGGAGGACTTTGCAGGGTCGACTGAGCTGGGTGTGCCTTTGTTGTGTCCGAATCTGGTGCCGAGGTCGATGCCGGGTGGTCCGTCCGGTTTTATTTTGATTATTGTTTGTGTGTCAGGAGTCACATATAGGCCAGACCAGGTAAGGGTGGCAGATTTCCTTCCCTAAAGGACATTAGCGAATCAGATGGTTTTACGGACAATTCAGTTGTTTCATGGACGGCATTACTGATACTAGCTTTTTATTCCAGATTTAACTAAATTTAAATTCAAGTGGGATTTGAACGCATGTCTCTGGATCATTAGTCCAGGCCTCTGGATTAATAGAGTAACATAACCACTATGCTACCGTACCCCATATACTTGGCCTTTACTCTCTGCGTTCAATGCCAGAGGAGATTGACTAATAATACATAAAAATTGCGATGTATGTCACATGCCCATTTGGGCTCCACCCACAGCTGCACTCTCTACCACTAGATGGAGGCCCGGCACTGAGAGGAATTTGCTTTGTCCTGATTTTCCATGAGAAACGCCATGGGAGATTCACTCATACTTACTTAAAGGAGATAATTCACATACCGCAAACATTTCTAGAGAAACCACCTTCACATAAAAATTCCTTTCAAAAGTTTATATTTTTGTTAAAGTTGCAGTATTTTCTGGTGCATCCTCTGGTAGCTAAAATCTATGAAAAAATACTTGGCAAATATCAGGGACAAATGTTGAACTGGATTGACAGGCCCAAGCAATCTAAGGTTGGATGTTTCATTGTTTTGTCAAGAACACAATCTGGTCCCATTCATAGAATCACAGACGTTAAAGCACAAAAGGAGGCCCATCAGATATGGACTGGCTCTTTGCCAGAGTAATCCCAAACTAATCCCACTGCCCCGCTCTCTCCCATAGCCCTCTATCAATCTCAAACTAATCCCACTGCCCCGCGCCTCTCCCCATAGCCCTGTATCAATCCCAAACTAATCCCACTGCCCCACTAGTACGATAGCAAAATACTGCAGATGCTGGAAATCCTAAATAACAACAGAAAATAGTGGAAAAACTCAGCAGGCCACTGCCCCACTCTCATAGCCCTGTATCAATCCCAAACTAATACAACTGCCCCGCTCTCTCCCATAGCCCTGTATCAATCCCAAACTAATCCCACTGCCCCGTGTCTCTCCCCATAGCCCTGTATCAATCCCAAACTAATCCCACTGCCCCACTAGTGCAATAGCAAAATACTGCAGATACTGGAAATCCGAAATAACAGAAAATGCTGGAAAAACTCAGCAGGCCACTGCCCCACTCTCTCTCGTAGCCCTGTATCAATCCCAAACTAATACAACTGCCCCACTCTCTCCCATAGCCCTGTATTAATCCCAAACTAATCCCACTGCTCATGTTCTCCCCATAGCTCTATATCTCCCAATATTTCAAATATTTATTCCGTTTTCCAGTAAAAGATGCAACGGTCTCTGCTGCCACCTCTTTCTGTGGCAAAGCAATCCATGCTCCATACCCTTTTTATAAAGCAATTTCCTAACTGCTCCTAAACTCTCACTAAGAAATTGATAACCCTTTTGTTACTGAGTCTTCAACCAGAAGAAATAGTTTTTTCTCAATTCACCCCATTAAAATCCATCATAATTTTAAAATCCTCTTCTAATTTTCTTCTTAGCTTTTGCTACTCCAGTGAAAATAGTCACAGAATATCAAGTTTCTCACACCTAATATCATCCTGGTGAATATATACTGAATGCTTTCTGTGGCTGTAATGTTATTTCTATTATGGGGTGCTTAAAACAGCATACAGCACGCTCATTGTGGCCCAACCATTTCCTTGTAAAACAAATATATTTACTCCTTTACTCTTGTACTCTATTTCCTTATTTCTATACCCCAAAATGTTATTGGCCATTTTTATAGCTTTATCTACCTTTACTCACACATATGCCACCGTTCCTTCACCATCACTGGAATTCCCTAGCTAGCTCTCACGAGAGTGTCCTCAGCACAAGGATTGCAGCGGTTCAAAGAGAACCCCCAACCCACATTCTCAGGGTAACCAAGGATGGGCAGAAAATGTGGTTTTGCCAGAGTTGCACACATCCCGAGAACAAATAATAAAAAAAATCTTTGGTCTCTGTTCCTCATATCCTTCAGTGTCTTTTCATTGTGTACTCTCCCAATCCTTGGTTTTCCTCCCAAATGTATTGTTTCACACTTTCCACATTAAACTGTATCTGCTACCTCTCTGCCCATTTTGCTAACCTGCTTATATCTTCCTGAAGTCTGTTACAGTCCTCCTCACTATTTGCCAAACCCCAACTTTTATGCCATCAGAAATATTTGATATTATGCTTCTGATGCCCAAGTCTAAATCATCTACATATACACTGAGGAATAAAGTGGACCCAGCACTGAGAAGCTCCAATCTGAGAAATGCCCAATAACTCAAACCCCTTGTTTCCTGTCAGTCAACAAACTTTCTCTCTGTGCTTCTACATTTCCTGTTATACCAATCACCTGAATGTTTGTAACAAACCTTTATTGAGCACCTTCTGAAAATTCATATATACATCTACTGCATTCTCTTTATCCAATCAGTTACTTCTTCAAAAAATTCTATTAGATTTGACAAAAACAACTTGCCTTTAACAATAGCAAAATGCTGCGGATGCTGGAAACCTGAATTAACAACAGAAAATGATGGAAATACTCAGCCGGTCAGGCAGCATCCGTGGAGAGAGAAACAGAGTTAACATTTCAGGTCTGGGACCCTTCATCAGAACTGGAAAAAGCTGGAGATGTAACAGATATTAAGCAGGTGCAGAGGCAGGGAGAGGTGGGGATGGGAGAGAGGGGGATCTGAAGGAACATTCCAAATGTTGCAAATGGGGATGGTAGAATCATACAGCCTGAAAAATGGGGGCAGGGGTTATAGTCTGAAATTGTTGATCTCAGTGTTGAGTCCAGAAGGCTGTAAAGTGCCTAATCGAAAGGTGAGGTGCTGTTCCTCGAGCTTACGTTGAGCTTCATTGGAACAATGTAAGAGGCCAAGGACGGAGAGATCAGAGCGGGAGTGGAACGGAGAATTAAAGTGACAGGCAACGGAAGCTCGGGGTCACCCTTACGGACTGAACGGAGGTGTTCCGCAAAGCGGTCGTCCAATCTGCGTTTGGTCTCCCCAATGTAGAGGAGACCGCATCGTGAGCAGCGAATACAGTATACTAGATTGCAAGAAGTACAAGTAAATCGCTGTTTCACCTGGAAGGAGTGTTTGGGACCCTGGAGGAGATAAAAGGGCAGGTGTTGCATCTCCTGCGCTTGCACGGGAAGGTGCTGGGCAAAGGGGAAGGGCTGTTGGGGGTGATTGAGGAGTGGACCAGGGTGTCCCGGAGGGAGCGGTCCCTTCGGAATGCAGAAAGGGGAGGGGAGGGGAAGATGCGTTTGGTGGTGGGATCACATTGGAGGTGGCGGAAAATCTGTTGAATGTGGAGGCTGGTGGGGTGAAAGGTGAGGATAAGGGGAACCCTATTGTGCTTCTGGGAGGGAGGGGAAGGGGTGAGAGCAGAAGTGCGGGAAATGGAATGGACACGGTCAAGGGCCGTGTCAACCACGGTAGAGGGGAATCCGCAGTTGAGGAAAAAAGACATATCAGAAGCACTGGTATGGAAGGTGGCATCGTCAGAACAGATGCGGTGGAGATGGAGAAACTGGAAGAATGGAATAGAGTCCTTACAGGAAGCGGGGTGGGAGGAAGTGTAGTCCAGGTAGCTGTGGGAGTCTGTGGGCTTGTAGTGGATGTTTGTTAATAGCCTATCACCAGAAATGGAGACAGAGAAGTCAAGGAAGGGAAGAGAAGAGTCGGAGATGGACCATGTGAAGGTGAGGGAAGGGTGGAAATTGGAAGTAAAGTGAATGAACATTTCTAGTTCAGGGCGAGAGCAGGAAACGGCACCGATATAGTTATCGATGTATCGGAAAAAGAGGTGAGGGAGGGGACCTGAGTAGGACTGGAACAAAGAATGTTCCACATATCCCATGAAAAGGCAGGATCTGCCATCCCCATTTGCAACATTTAATCTAGCACAGAATGTTCCTTCAGATCCTCCCCTCCACCCACAACCCCACCCCCCCCAACCCCGCCTCTGCACCTGCTTAAAACCTGTTACATCTCCAGCCTTTTCCATTTCTGACGAAGGGTGATTGATCTGAAACGTTAACTCTGTCTCTCTCTCCACTGATGCTGCCTGGCCTGCTGAGTTTTTCCAGCATTTTCTGTTATTGCCTTTAACAAATCCATATTGTCTGGCCATGGTTATCCTAAGCACTTCTAGATGCTCACTCATTTTATATTGAGCTATGGATTCTAAGAGCTTGCCCACAATTGATATTAGACTAACTGGCCTGTTTATCCTTCTCTCGCTTCTTTAACAAAGGTGTTATATTTGCCTATTTAAAAGCAATTCCAAACCTGTGGCCAGAGGCTCTGCTGTCTCCTCTTTGACTTCTTTGAACAGCCCAGGTTGCAGCCATCAGGACCCAGTGACTTATTCATCTTGAGTTATGATCTATTGTTAGAATATAATCCTTTACTAATACAGGTGCACGATCCTTTATCCGAAACCCTTGGGACCAGCTGTGTTTTGGAATTCGGAATTTTTCGGATTTCAGAACTAATGTTAAAACATACGGAGCTTCTGAGCTCCGTCTGAAGCAACAAACCCTGTTGCTTAGCAACAGCCTTAAAACAGTCAGCGCAGCTTCCAAACGTCTCTGTAGCTAAGCAACAGCTTCAGCTAGACGCTTGCAAAGCCAGGACTGGAACGAAAAGTAAAAAAAGTTATCTGAACTGACTCTTTTACACTGGAAATACCGCACGAAAAAATTTTCGGTTTTCGGAGCTTTTCGAATTTCGGAAGTACGGATAAAGGGTCGTGCACCTGTATTGCCTAACCTTTTCCTTCCCTGTCTCTCCTGAAATTGTTATAACCAGGAAAATTAATTCCCCAGTCCTGTCCAAACCTAAACCATTTCTTTGCCTGTAGCTAGGAAATCATATCCTTCCATTGTTATTAATGCTTCAAACTGTCTTTGTTCTTAATGCTTTGTGCACGCAATCCTACTTCCAATTTTGTGGAGCTTTTCTTTTACGTTTCTAATCTAACTCTTTAAAATTTCAAAATGCTTCAGAATTGTGGAAACCTCTATTAGACCCACTTTTAACCTTCTCTGGGGAGAAATTCGGTACCTTAGCGCCTCCCAATAGCGCCTCCGGGGGCACTAATGGGACGCTACCGGCTTTGCGACCGGGCCCGGCGATAGTACCGATGCCCGCGAAAGTGACGTGGAAGTTTGCAGCGGTGGTCACCACTAGCGCCACGATCTCCTGCGCCCGGAGATCATGAAATCATTGCTGTGCGCATCGCCCCTGTAACGCCCCGGACCCGAACTTCAGTTCGCCCCCCCCCCGCCGCAGCATCGCCAGGCGACGACACCGACAGCTGCAGGAGGCATTGTTCGAGAGGCCAGGAGCTTCGGAGGCGCAAATAAAAGGGGATGTTAGCGCGGGTATGAGAACGTTTTTAACAACGTTGCAAGTGATTTTTTCCGATTGCTCCTGGGCCGCGATCGATCAGCCCAGCACTCTGCTGGAGTACACGGGGCTGGTCGAGCCGGATCGCGGCTGCCATCGGGGACCAGGTAACTGGTCCCAATGCAGAGCCTGCAGCGACGGCCCTTCCCTTTAAGAGAGGGAAGAGCCTCGGATCGCGGCCACGCTGCACAGGACATCGTGCAGCGCTGCACCACTACCGCCCTGCCTGCGTCCTTTAGTGCTACAGGAAGAAAGTGGAGCGCTTAATTTCGTGCTCCACTTTCTTCCTGGAGCACAAACACCGAATTTTGAAAAAGCTGGGAATCATTAGCGCCTGGCACTATGTTTCCCCGCTTTCAAAAGTTAGCGCCCCCAAACGGGGCGATACTGAATTTCTCCCCCCAAATGTTTACTTTTTCTTCATAATTATAACCTCAGAATCCTACTGAATATTTACTGGACACTTTCCATGGCTCCACCATCTTCCTATAACAGAGTGCACAGAACTGTCATGCTCCAACTATAGCCCAACCAATGCCTTCTGCAATTTCAATTTCAAGTTCTACAAACTGCTTTGTTTTTATATTTAATGTTCTCATAAAAAGCCAGAATCCCATTTTATGGCCTTTTCTACCTGCAGTCCTAATTTTAAGGATCTATTTTCCTGCATTCTAGTTCTCTCCATTCCTAAGCATTACAAGGTTAACCGTTCTTTTGTTATAAAACCAACATCTTCCAACTAGCTGCAAGCAACACAATAGGACGTCTAGTTAATGAAAAAAATCATTAAATTCCAACTTAATAACCTGTTTGGGGAAATTGTGTTCAACCAGTGTTTAACTGTATTTTAATTCCCAACATCGAGATTGTATGTACTTTTAATGCAGTCTGTCATCTATAGCTTCGATCATTCGTCTCCAGAGAAGGAAGAGTCAGACGCAGAACCAGTTGATGTAAAAATAGTGTCTGAAGGGAAGTGACCACAAGGAATGAAAGCAAGAATCATCAGAAGAGAGCCACAGAGCCAGAATCTACAGAGCAATAATAGGATGCCCTCTCTGTGCAATGGACTAAAATCTGCAGGTTTCTCAATATCAGGTGCAAGGGGGTGGATCCTGAATCAAATCTGTAGATGTTTTTTCACATTAGTTACTCATTCAGGATGTTAATTATTTTGTTGTGATTTTACTCTGAAAATGTTTTTTTTTTGGTTTTATTCTTCAAGTTAGGCATTTACTAAATAGTCATTTTTCTTCATACTTTGACATAATGAGTGCAACACCATTTTGATTTATATTCCTTTTCTGAGCACTAGATGTTAACAGTAACTATTGCTGCTAAGCTTACCTAAATCCAACAGCAATAAACCAAAGAATATTTCATTCAGAGGCATGTTGTTAATCGTACTGCAGGTAATATTTTTGCCTCAAACATTCAATGTTAGGCATGCCATTAAAACACTAATTGATGTTGATAATTTATATATTTGTTTTAATTGCCTTTATTACAAACAATTCTCAAGTTTGAAATTTGCCTCCAAATCACAATTAAAGTGATAAACCTCCCTAGGGAGGGGTAAAGTGGGAAATGTCTCACCTCGGAGTCAGAAGATTGAGGGTTCAAGCCCCACTCCAGAGACTTGAGCACAAAACCCAGGCTGACACTCCCAGTGCAGCACTGAGGGACGGTGCAGCACTGAGGGACGGTGCAGCACTGAGGGACGGTGCAGCACTGCGGGACGGTGCAGCACTGAGGGACGGTGCAGCACTGAGGGACGGTGCAGCACTGAGGGACGGTGCAGCACTGAGGGACGGTGCAGCACTGAGGGACGGTGCAGCACTGAGGGACGGTGCAGCACTGCGGGACGGTGCAGTACTGAGGGACGGTGCAGTACTGAGGGACTCTTGCACTGTTGGAGGTGCCGTCTTTCAGATCAGACATTAAGCCGAGGCCCCGTCTGACCTCTCAGGTGGATGTAAAAGATCCCACAGGTTTATTCGAAGAGCAGGGGAGTTCTCCCCAGTGACTTAGCCAACAGTGACCACACTTCAAAAATTGGGTTAGGGTTAGTGCATTAGGGTTTGGGTTGGTTAGGGTTAGCGATGTTAGGGTTGGTGCATTCGGGTTAGGCTTAGTTCTTTAGGGTTAGTTCATTAGGATAAGGGCTTTACTGCATTAGAGTTAGGGTTAGAGACACTGCATTAGGGTAGGGTATGGGTGCAGTGGGGAAATTGTCCCCTCTTGTGTTTGTATTCTCATTGCTTGAGTTTTTTTGTTTCACTGGTCTCTGCCACTTTTGTTTGGTGCACGCTTTTCTTTGCTTTTTGTCCAGTTTTACTTGCCATTATCTATCCCCAGCCAGGTTTCATGGTATGTATCAGATTCTTAAATGCTGAAAAGGGCGTGTATCTAGTTGAAAGAGCAGTTGTGCTCATGATCAAGATAAGGATCATGGTTGAAGATATTTTAGGGTGATTAGCATTGAAATGCTGAGTTAGGTTTAGGAGTGGAAACTGGTAGTTAAGTTGGAGCATTAGGTTAGGCCCGGGTTAGGGTTAGGATTAGTGACAGTGCAGTAGGTTCAGGGCCAGGGTTAGGGGGTTAGGATCAGGGTTAGGGTGAGGGTTAGTGCATTATGGTTAGTGTTACACTGCATTAGGGTTAGGGTTAGTGTTAGTGTTGGAGTTAGTGTTAGTGACACTGCATTAGGGTTAAGGTTAAGGCTACACTGCATTAGGGTCAGGGTTAGGGCTATACTGTTAGGGTTAGCGCATTAGGGTTAGGGTTAAGTTTAGGGTTAGGGTAAGCATTAGGGTTGGGTTACACTCAATTAGGGATAGGGTCACGGACTCGGCATTAGGTTTGGGGTTGGGTGTTAGGGTTGGGGTTAGGGTTAGGCCCTGCATTTAGGGTTAGGGTAACACTGCATTTAGGGTTAGGGCTACACTACATTTAGAGTTAGGGTTAGGGATTTAGGGTTAGGGTCCAGACTCTTAACACTGCATTTAGGGTTAGGGTCACTGCATTTAGGGTTAGGGTATTAGCATTAGGGTTAGAGTACTCGAACACTGCATTTAGGGTTAAGGTTAGGTTAGGGCTACACTGCATTTAGGGTTTGGGTCAGGTTTAGGGTCAGTGTCAGGGTTAGGGTTAATGTTTAAGGTTAGAGTTTAGGTTTAGGGTCAGCTTTAGGATCCTTGCATTTAGGGTTAGGTTAGGGTTCATAGAAAAATAGGAGCAGGAGTAGGCCATTCGGCCCTTCGAGCCTGCTCCGCCATTCAATATGATCATGGCTGATCCTCTATCTCAATACCATATTCCCGTTCTCTCCCCATGCCCCTTGATGCCTTTTGTGTCTAGAAATCTATCTATCTCCTTCTTAAATATATTCCAGTGACTTGGCCTCCACAGCCTTCTGTGGTAGAGAATTCCACAGGTTCACCACCCTCTGAGTGAAAAAATTTCTCCTCATCTCAGTCCTAAATGTCCTACCCCGTATCCTGAAACTGTGACCCCTCGTTCTATAACCCCCCAGCCAGGGGAAACATCCTCCCTGCATCCAGTCTGTCTAGCCCTGTCAGAATTTTATGCGTTTCAATAAGATCCCCTCTCATTCTTCTAAACTCTAGTGAATACAGGCCTAGTCGACCCAATCTCTCCTCATACGACAGTCCTGCCATCCCAAGAATCAGTCTGGTGAATCTTCGCTGCACTCCCTCAATAGCAAGTATATCCTTTCTTAGGTAAGAAGACCAAAACTGCACACAGTACTCCAGGTGTGGTCTCACCAAGGCCCTGTACAATTGTAGTAAGACATCCTTGCTCCTGTACTCAAATCCACTTGCAATGAAGGCCAACATACCATTTGCCTTCCTAACTGCTTGCTGCTCCTGCATATTTGCTTTCAGTGACTGGTGTACAAGGACACCCAGGTCCCTTTGTACATCAGCATTTGCCAATCTATCACCATTTAAATAATACTCTACCTTCTGTTTTTCCTACCACAGTGGATAACTTCACATTAATCCACATTATACTGCATCTGCCATGTATTTGCCCACTCACTCAACTTGTCTAAATCGCCTTGAAGCCTCTTTGCATCCTCCTCACAACTCACAATCCCACCTAGATTTGTGTCGTCAGCAAACTTGGAAATACGACATTTGGTTCCCTCATCCAAATCATTGATATATATTGTGAATAGCTGGGGCCCAAGCGCTGACCTCTGCGGTACCCCAGTAGTCACCGCCTGCCACCCCGATAAAGACCCATTTATTCCTACTCTCTGTTTCCTGTCTGTTAACCAATTTTCAATCCATGCCAGTATATTACCCCCAATCCCATATGCTTTAATTTTGCACACTAACCTCTTATATGGAACTTTATCAAAGGCCTTCTGAAAATCCAAATACACCACATCCATTGGTTCTTCCTTATCTATTCTACAGTTACATCCTCAAAAAACTCCAGTAGGTTTGTCAAACACGATTTCCCTTTCCTAAATCCATGTTGACTTTGACTAATCCCGTTGGTATTTTCTAAGTGTCCTGTTATCACATCCTTTATAATAGACTCTAGCATTTTCCCTACTACTGATGTTAGACTAACCGGTCTGTAGTTCCCGGTTTTCTGACTCCCTTTTTTAAATAGTGGGGCTACATTTGCCACCCTCCAATATGCTGGAACTGTTCCATAATCTTTAGAATTTTGGAAGATGACAACCAATGCTTCCACTATTTCCATGGCTACCTCTGGGGTGCAGATTATCAGGCCCTGGGGATTTATCAGCTTTCAGTTCCGTTAATTTCTCCAGCACTATAGTTTTTCTAATACTAATTTCCTTTAATTCCTCCTTCTCACTAGATGCTTGGTTCCCTTGCATTTCTGGGAAGTTATTTGTGTCCTCTTACATAGAAGATAGGAGCAGGAGTAGGCCATTCGGCCCCTCGAGCCTGTTCCGCCATTTAATGAGATCATGGCTGATCATCCAAACTCAGTACCCTGTCCCTGCTTTCTCCCCATATCCCTTGATCCCTTTAGCCTTAAGAAATATATCTAACTCCTTCTTGAATATATTTAATGAATTGGTCCCAACTGCCTTCTGTGGTAGAGAATTCCACAGGTTCACCACTCTCTGGGTGAAGAAATTCCTCCTCATCTCTGTCCTAAATAGCTTACCTCTTATCCTTAGACTGTGACCCCTGGTTCTGGACTCCCCCGCTATCGGGAACATCCTTCCTGCATCTAGTCTGTCTAGTCCTGTTAGAATTTTATAAGTTTCAATGAGATCCCCTCTTGTTCTTCTAAACTCTAGCGAATATAAGCCTAATCGACCCAATCTCTCTTCATGCATCATTCCTGCCATCCCAGGTATCAGTCTGGTGAATCTTCGTTGAACTCCTTCCATGGCAAGAACATTCTTCCTCAGATAAGGTGACCAAAACTACACACAATACTCAAGATGTGGTCTCACCAAGGCCCTGTACAACTGCAGCAAGACATCCTTGCTCCTGTACTCGAATCCTCTTGCTATGAAGGCCAACATACCATTTGCCTTCTTAACCGCCTGCTGCACCTGCATGCTTACCTTCAGCAACTGGTGCACAAGGACACCCAGGTCTCGTTGCACTTCCCCTTTTTCCAATCTATTGCCGTTCAGATAATAATCTGTCTTCCTGTTTTTGCCACCAAAGTGGATAACCTCGCATTTATCCACATTGGGCAGATGCATGGCAGATGCAGTATAATCACCCTACCTGTCCAAATCATACTGGAGTTTCTCTGCATCCTCCTCACAGTACACACGCCCACTGAGCTTTGTGTCATTTGCAAACTTGGACGTATTACATCTAGTTCCCTCATCTAGATCATTAATTAATATATATTGTGAAGAGCTGGGGTCCTAGCACCGATCCCTGCAGTACCCCGCTAGGCTCTGCCTGCCACTCGGAAAAAGACCCATTTATTCCAACTCTGCTTCCTGCCTGCCAACCAGTTCTCTATCCAACTCAGTACCTTACCCGCAATCCCATGTGCTTTAACTTTGCACGCTAATCTCTTATGCGGGACCTTATCGAAAGCCTTCTGAAAGTCCAAATACACCACATCCACTGGTTCTCCCTTATTTTTTCTACCAGTTACATCCTCATAAAATTCCAGTAGATTAGTCAAGCATGATTTACATTTTGTAAATCCATGTTGACTTTGTCCGATCCTGTCACTGTTTTCCAAGTGCTCTGCTATTACACCTTTTATAATGGACTCTAGCATTTTCCCCACTACCGATGTCAGGCTTACCGGTCTATAATTCCCCGTTTTCTCTCTACTACCTACCTTTTTTAAATAGTGGGGTTACATTAGCTACCCGCCAATCCATAGGAACTGTTCCAGAGTCTATAGAATTTTGGAGGATGACCAGCAATGCATCTACTATTTTTAGGGTCACTTCCTTAAGTACCGTAGGATGTAGATTATCAGGCCCTGGAGATTTAGTGGCCTTCAATCCCATCAATTTCCCTAACACCATTTCCCTACAAATACTGATTTCATTCAATTCCTCCCTCTCATTAGACCCTATGTTCCCCGACATCTCTGGGGGGTTATTTGTGTCCTCCTTTGTGAAGACAGAACCAAAGTATGTATTTAATTGGTCTGCCATTTCTTTGTTCCCCATTATAAATTCCCCTGATTCTGACTGCAAGGGACCTACACTTGACTTCACCAATCTTTTTCTCTTCACATATCTATAGAAGCTTTTACAGTCAGTTTTTATGTTCCCTGAAAGCTTACTCTCATATTCTAATTCCCCCCTCTTAATTAATCCTTTTGTCCTTCTTTGCTGAATCTTAAACTGCTCCCAATCCTCAGGTTTGCTGCTTTTTCTGGCCAATTTATATGTCCTCTCCTTGGATCTTATGCTATCCCTAATTTCCCTTGTTAGCCACGGTTGAGTCACCTTTTTTGTTTTATTGTTATGCCAAACAGGGATGAACAAATTCTGTAGTTCATCCATGCGATCTTTAAATGTTTGCCATTGCCTATCCACCATCAACCCTTTAAGTAACGCTCCCCAATCCATCCTAGCCAACTCGCGCCTCATACCATCGTAGTTTCCTTTATTTTAATTCAGGACCCTAGTCTCTGAGTCAACTACTACACTCACCATCTTAATGAAGAATTCTATCGTATTATGATCGCTCCTCCTCAAGGGGCCTCGCACAACAAGATTGCTAATTAATCCTTTCTCATTACATAATACCCAGTCTAAGATGGCCTGATCTCTAGTTGGTTCCTTGACATATTGGTCCAGGAAACCATCCCATATACACTCTAGGAATTCCTCCTCCACAATCTTCTGTGAAGATAGAACCAAAGTATTTGTTTAATTGCGCTGTCATTTCCTTGTTCCCCATTACAATTTCTCCCGTTTCTGACTGTAAGGGACCTACATTTGTCTTCACTAATCTTTTTCTTTTTACATACTTGTAGAAGCTTTTACAGTCCACTTTTATGCTCCTTGCAAGTTTACTCTCATACTCTATTTTTCCCCTCTTAATCAATCTCTTGGTCCTTTTTTGCTGAACTCTAAACTGCTTCCAATCCTCAGGCTTGCTACTTTTTCTGGCAACTTTATATGACTCCTCTTTGAATCTAATACTATCCTTAATATCTTTTGTTAGCCATGGTTGGGCCGCTTTTCCTTTTGTGTTTTTGCACCAGAAAGGAATGTATAACTGTTGCAATTCATGCATTTGTTCCTTAAATGTTAGCCATTGCTTATCCACCGTCATGCCTTTTAATGAAGCTCCCCAATTTATCATAGCCAACTCACTCCTCATACCATCGGCTTAGGGTCATTTAGGTTTAGAGGTAGGATCAGGGTTTGGGTTCGGACTCCGCATTTAGCGTTGGGGTTAGAGTCAGGGTTAGGGCTTAGGATTAGGGGTTAGTGTTAGGACTAGGGTTCAGGTTAGGTTTAGGGCTAGGGTTAGGGTTGTAAGACGTAAGGAAATCACCCCTCGCCCCATTAAACAGTTTCCAAAGTTCAGATCCCTGAAAGACAACTCGAGTCAAAGATTTCAGGGTAAAATATTCTTTACTTAAAATCAGCAAGAGCTTACAATTAAGTACCAAATACAAACCGTACTCAATTCATTTACTTATTACAAGCAAGCACACACAAATCTAAATCATTTACTTTAAGCTCAAATGATCAAAAGCAACCACATATGTACTAACACCAGAGAGAGGTCAATTCAGCGATGACTAGACATATCACTTTAACTGGCAACTGACCAAGTTGCCTTCGACTGCAGCTGCGAGTGGTCAATTTCCAGCATAATTTATACCCCAAAACTTGACAACTCGCCTACAAAAGTCATGTCCCGAACTGTGTGAATAGCGTTGTTTTCTCTCTCACTTTCTCTCCTATCTGTTTTGATGCTTAGTTAACCAAGGCCAGACGTTCAGGGTTTTTACATCTGACGGTTGACACCTGGTTCTCACAGAATTTTCAAGATCTTACCTTTTGGAGGAAAAAACCCAGCTTGCAAGCACATCATTTATTTTGCAAATGTTTCAGCCAAGCAGTCTCTTGCCCTCATAGCCTGTCAATATATTTGGTCACTTTAGATTCGGTCAAGTTTACCGTGAACGGTATATTCTTACAGAGTGCACTCTCAAGTGTCTGTGTACCTGAATTTAAGGTCACAGGCACTTTTACGTTGTCGTCATCCTCTTCTTTCCGGGTCTTGTGTAACAGCTTGACAAATGCTTGCTGCTTGCGGCGTCTGTTGACCCGACAAGTTATTATCAGTAAGTATAACACAATCACCAACGAACAATGACTAAAACAGGGGAGATAATTCTTATCCAGGGGTGAACCTCGATATTGATACCGATATCCCACCAAGATCAATCATCCCCAATCTTAGCTATTTCTTTGAGGAGGTTCTAGTTTTTCTGGGCCAGGGTATAAAAATGCTTTTGAGACTGACTAACTCGTTGCATTAACTCTACCAGGTGTTCTGGTAGAGGTGCAATGTCAGAGCTGAATCGAGTCACGTACTGGTGTCATTGCTCTTTTAATTCATCTTCTACAGTGATATCTACTTGCCTATGTGAATAAATGCTTCATAAAACCCGCGCCCCAAGTCTTACAGGTTGGACTGGGGTAAAGCAAAAAGTTCCCGTTGCAATGGGACAAGTCAGGTAGTTACCGTACTGGTATTCCCGGTGTATGCTGGTGACACAATACTCACCTTTCCCTCGGTACGTAGATTGTACGGGGAAAAGCTGTCCTGCAACTACTTTCATGGTGCAGTTCCATTCTATCCCATCCCAATGAAACCCGCACACAGGTGCTGCGTGTTCTACCACATCGTCAGGGCAGATGAATGTGTTCTGAGTTTGAGCGCACCGGATAAGATCTGGGGCCACCCAAGTGGTCCCATCCACCTGGGTCACATATTGTGGGGGTTCATCATACCTTACTAAGTGGTCTCCCTGATGTATTCCTATATTCTCCACGCAGAATAGAGGATTTGGGGTTGCCTTTTCATGCAGGATGGGATAATACAACACCATCCCTAATAAGATGATGTCGTTCTGTTCCTGCAAATTACATTCATGTTTTCCGGGTACACCTGTACTAACCCCCTGACTCAGCACATAGTTATGGTAAATTGATAAGTGGACATTGCCCTCAGGTGTCGATCAGTCACCCACAAGGGGAGTTTCCCCTCAGCAATGCACTGCAGGTTTTCGCGAGCTTGTTCCACCAACCAGGATCCATACATTACATAAACATAATTTTGCGCGGCCTCACTAGAGGCATTCGGATCCTCCTTTAAAATTTTGTTTATCTTTTTAGCATGGGATTCTAAGTAGTTAACCACGTCTTGCAGATGAATGGTCATAATTTGGTCCTCCTTCAATTCCTCTTCTTCCAGCCCATTCATTTTAATTCAGAATTTCCTTTAGACGATTTCCAACTACCTTTACAGATTGATCCAAATTAGCCAAATCAAGGTTATTGATGAGGGAGGTTCTGGTATTAAAAATGGCTGCATCATTTATCAGACCCCGTCGCATTCTGATATAGTCCCCTTTAACCTGTATTCCTTCACCATTCTCCCGGTGGCATAGTGGTTAGCACTGTTGCCTCACAGCGCCAGGGACCCGGGTGACTGTCTGTGTGGAGTTTGCACATTCTCCCCGTGTTTGCGTGGGTTTCCTCCGGGTGCTCCGGTTTCCTCCCACAGTCCAAAAGATGTGCGGGTTAGGTTGATTGGCTATGATAAATTGACCCTTAGTGTTAGGGGGATTAAATACGTGGGGTTACGGGGATAGGGTGGGATATGTGTTGGTGTAGGGGTTACGGGGATCGGGTGGGATATGTGCCGGTGCAGGCTCGATGGGCGGAAATGGCCTCTATCTGCACTGTGGGGTTTCTGTGATAACTGCGCTGTCTGGTTTACACCAGTTCAGCAGTCCCACCGCCGTCAGGTTCAATATTACCGGCACCACCTCGTGATGCACATCATGGTACAATATCATCCGAGCTGGGATCACCACGAGCCCATTTGTCGGCCCCGGAATGTGTTTGGGGCAGACAACCCAGGTTCTTCTTCTTCTTGATTTTTCCACCATCGGGGCCAACATAACAGGGTGTCTCCCGCTGCTCGGGATTGGGCCAGGCTTCCTACATTGCCCCGAGGGCTCCCTATCTGATAATGCCTTGAATGGTCACCTGGTTCTGCTTGTAAGAACCACACCTTTGGTCCGGTGGGGCGATCTTTGCATTTTATGCATACCCTCCCTACCTTCCTGGACCTCATAAGTGGCAACCCACACTGTCCCTGAACACGTGGTTTTACAATCACCCTTGATGTACTGGAGGGTAATGTTTCGAGTGGTGTCCCGGGGTGGTGTCTCCGGGGCAACCGCAATCGAACTATTATAGGGAAAATAGTTAGTGGTGGTTCAGTATGCCGAATAGGCTGATGTGGAATCTTCGAGATAGAGCAGAATCCCGATCATTGGCCAGAATAATTCCTTCATTTTATACAATAGCAAAATACTGCGGATGCTGGAAATCTGAAATAACAACAGAAAATGCTGGAAGCACTCAGCAGGCCAGGCAGCTTCCGTGGAGAGAGAAAAACATAGAGTTAACGTTTTAGGTCTGGGACCCTTCATCAGAACTGGAAAAAGGTTAGAGATGTAACAGAATTTAAGCAAGCACTCTTTCTCAAAGCTGTCAGGGTCCACAGTTCCATTTCATCCTTCGACTCATCCGGCACATAAACAAAAAACTTTTTTTCTTCCTTTCTGATGTCAAGGATCGCAAGCTTCATCAACTCTTGGACACCAATGCCCCTCCGGAACCTTCTTCCCCTTCACTCTCCTCTGACCCCATCCCTTCTTCCAATCTCACTCCCTGCCGTGTTTTCACTATCCCCTCTGACCTTCCCCTCTCTGACCCCGAACGATCAGTCCTCAGCAAAGGCCTGAGCTTCATCCCCTTACGCCCCCATCTCAATGAATTTTGAGCTCGGCACTGTGGTGTATGTAACCTGTTCCACCTTAAGAGAACTACCTTAAGAGATGTACTACTTTCTCTTGGCTGCTGTATACTGTAATACTGTAATACCGGTGGTGACCACACCGGTATATAAGTGTGCAAGGATTTGTTGGGCAGTTCAGCCCTGACCTTTGAATAGTAAAGACCTGTTAAAAGTTATTCTTGTTGTCTGTGTCCAGTGATTGATCCTAAACCTAACTGGGACATACAGACTCAACAGTGGCGACGAGTCCGATCTTACCCTGCGGCAAATTTACATCCAAGGCAGCTTCGTCCTCAAAACGGGCGTCGAGAAGAGGCATCCGCCCTCATCATCCTGCTGAGCACCATCGCACGGGAGGCATCGAGAACCCGGGTTAAAAAGAAAAAGAATTCTGACCACGAAGCCCTCCATCAGCGACAGGCAGTGTTCATCCCTTCTACCACGGTGGTGGGTAAGCCGATCAGCGACACGAGCAGAAAGTCGGCCGCGTTGACTGTGGAGTAGGGGAGGGAAAACGGAGGAATAAGGACAGAGAGCTCGACCGCGGCCGGTAGAAAGGGCCGGGCTGCAATCGAGGCCGAGAGGCGCAGCGACTGGGGCAGCTTAAGGCTCGAGAGCCGCGGAGAACTCAAACGCAGCCGGTGTACAGGACTGGGCTGCGAGGCAAAACAGCGTCGGGGAGTTGAGAAGCTTAAGGCACGAGAGCCGTGGAGAATTCAAACGCAGCCGGTGTAAAGGACCGGGCTGCAAGCGGGGCTGCAAGGCAAAGCAGCGTCGGGGAGTGAGAACCGCTGGGGAGGCGAGAACGGCAGCAGCAAGGCAATCACCATTGCAGCCAGCGGGGGAAGAAGGCAAACGCGGGAATCCGCCATTGTAGTCGGCGGGGGAAGAAGACGAGCGCGGGAAAGACCGCCAAGCGCGGGAAGCCGCCATTTTAGTAGGCGGGGGAAGAAGACAAGCGCGGGAAGCTGCCATTTAAAAAAAAAAAAAAAATTTTTAACTTGCAAGGATGCCTAAACATGGGAGCATTAATACCTTTGATAGTGATGTCGAAGATTGGACCACGTATGTAGAACGCATGGAAGTTTATTGTAAAGCAAATAAGGGACCAGATGATGAGAAAGCATTAACCTTACTAAGCTCAATGGGGGCAAAGACATACGGGCTATTGAAGCACCTTCTATCACCAATTAAACCGGTGGATCAGACCTTCGCAAATATTGTTACTGTCCTGAAAAATCATTTAAACCCCATGCCGCTGATGATAGCGGAACGATTTAAATTTTACAGAAGAACGCAGTTGAAAGACGAAAGCAACGCTGAATTTTTAATTGAACTA
The DNA here is from genome assembly GCF_052327205.1 of Somniosus microcephalus. Taxonomy (NCBI): domain Eukaryota; kingdom Metazoa; phylum Chordata; class Chondrichthyes; order Squaliformes; family Somniosidae; genus Somniosus; species Somniosus microcephalus. Next base: position 44,049,929 of record NC_141008.1, read on the forward strand.
CGTAAGCTATCGAAGTACTGTCAGTTTGGGACAGGGCTAGCAGATGCGCTGAGAGATAAATTTGTGTGTGGATTGTTAAAAGAAGGAACACAAAAGCGACTGCTTGAAGAGAATGATCTTACGCTTGATAAAGCTGTCACTATTGCAGCATCGCAAGAAGCCGCAGCAAGAGGCACTGCGGAAATGCAGCTACAGTCACCGGAACTCTGTACCAATCAAATGGTCTTGAGTACAGTAAAATGTTATCGTTGTGGAAAGACAACACACGATCAGAACCAGTGCTGGTTCAAAAATCAGGAATGCAGAAAATGTGGCAGGCTTGGTCACATAGCTAAAGTATGCCGGTCAGGAAAGAAGACCAGCAACAAAAAGTCACTGCAGGAAAAGTACAAAAAGGTACACAAGGTGACAGAGAACAGTTCGAACGAACAGAAGTCAGATTCAGACGCCAGCAGTAATGAACTGGGTAGTCTAAGAGTACACAATGTTGGTAAGGAAGCAGACCTCCAAACAATTTGGGTCACACTTCAGATAGCAGGAGTCCAAGTGAAGATGGAATTGGACACTGGATCGGCATTGACGGTCATGAATAAGAAAGATTACAAAAGGTTATTCCCCTACGGGATATGGAGATTGTATTGAAAACATACACGGGGCAAAGAGTATACCCCATCAGGAAGATAGAGGTAAAGGTGGTCCACAAGGGCAAAGAAAGCCGAGGAATGGACTTATATGTGCTACCTGAGGGAGGTCCACCACTACTGGGACGGGAGTGGATTAGGAAAATAAATATGGACTGGCATTCCTTAAAAGCACTAACGGTAGATTCCGGTACAAAAGATGTCAAACCTAAACGATTGTCCAGAATATTGGATGATGCTAAAGAGGTGTTCCAACAAGGACTGGGAACACTGAGAGGAATTACGGCAAACATCAAGGTTGAAGAACATGCAAACCCAAAATTTTTCAAAGCCAGACCGGTACCTTATGCAATACGACCTGCTGTGGAAGCTGAGCTGGAAGGGCTAGAACATTCAGGAGTACTGTCTAAGGTAGATTGGAGTGAGTAGGCCACGCCCATTGTCCCAGTCATGAAGCGTTCATCGAGCAACAAGCCGGGGGAACCAGGGAAGGTTCGCATCTGTGGTGATTTCAAGATCACTGTTAATCCGGTGCTTCACACAGTGCAGTATCCGCTTCCACGGATTGAGGATATCTTCGCTTCATTGTCTGGCGGGAAACACTTCACCAAGATAGACCTGGCGCAGGTGTACTTACAGATGGAAGTTGAGGAAGAGTCACGCCAGTATCTCACGATCAACACGCATAGAGGCTTGTACGGGTATAATAGACTGGTTTTTGGAGTGGCATCGGCTCCAGCAATTTGGCAGAGGGCCATGGAGCAGGTATTACAGGGAATTCCAGGTACACAATGTTACCTGGACGATATTCTGATTACAGGAGATGATGACGAGGAACACCTTGCAAACTTGGAACTGGTGCTCACCAGATTGAAAGAATATGGTCTTCGAGTTAATCGCCAGAAATGTGAATTCTTTCAGAAGCGGATCTCGTACTGTGGTCATGTCATTGACCAGGAGGGGCTTCATAAGTCTCCTGACAAGATCGAAGCTGTTGTGAAGGCTCCCGCTCCGGATAATGTATCCCAATTGAGGTCGTTTCTAGGGTTAATTAACTATTACCATAAGTTTCTGCCAAATTTATCCACGGTGCTGCACCCGCTGAACGCTCTTTTGCAGAAGGGAGTACCATGGAAGTGGAGCGAGGACTGTAAGAGGGCCTTTCGCGAAAGCAAGGCATTGATCACCTCAGAGGAAGTGTTGGCTCACTTCAACCCAACGCTGCCTATTCGTTTGGCTTGTGATGCTTCTCCATATGGTATTGGGGCAGTACTCTCACACAAGTTGCCAAATGGCCAGGAGAGGCCAGTTGCGTTCGCATCCAGATCATTGACCTCCGCTGAGCGCAATTATGCTCAGATAGATAGGGAGGCTCTCAGCCTTGTGTGGGGAGTAAAGAAGTTTAATCATTACCTGCAGGGCCAAAAGTTTACGCTTCTGACAGACCACCAGCCGTTGGTATCCATTTTTAACCCTAAGAAGGGTGTTTTGGTGATGACAGCACAGAGACTCCAGAGATGGTCCCTTTTCCTAGGGGCACATCAATATCTGATAGAATTCAAAGGTACAAAGCAGCATGGTAATGCTGATGGGCTGTCGCGCCTGCCACTACCTACAGAGGAGGAGGCACCGACGGTTGACCCTGTTGAGTTATTTCACTTGACCATCATCGAATGTTTACCAGTCACCAATGCAAGTATTGAAAGAGAAACCAGGAACGACCCGACACTGTCCAGGGTCTACGAAGTGACAGTGAAAGGATGGCCAGCACATGGTGATCCACTGTTACCGGCATTCTCAGCAAGACGAGAACAGCTGTCCGTCTGTCAAGGAACATTGATGTATGGAACAAGGGTGATTATTCCTCCTAAGTTAAGAGAGAGAGTTCTAAAGGAACTGCATGAAGGCCATCTGGGGGGAGTCAAGATGAAAAGCCTTGCTAGGGCTTATGTGTGGTGGCCGGGTATCGACCAACAGATAGAGGATCTGACGAAAAGCTGCTCAGGGTGCCAAAAAGTGCAAAATGCACCTCCGATTGCACCGCTGCATCCATGGGAATGGCCTTCAACCCCATGGCAACGTGTACATATTGACTTTGCTGGTCATTTCATGGACTCCATGTTTTTAATTGCGGTGGACGCACATTCTAAATGGCCAGAAGTGATTAAGATGACTACCACTACCTCGGAAAAGACGATCGCGGTGTTAAGAATGGTATTTGCGAGAAATGGATTGCAGAACAAATATGTTCAGACAACGGACCGCAGTTCGTGTCAGAAGAATTCCAGGGATTCATGAAGAAGAATGGGGTGAAACATTATACCTCTGCCCCATATCATCCGGCTACAAACGGGTTGGCCGAGAGATTTGTACAAACGTTTAAAAAAGCAATAAAGGCCATGAGCGAAGATCAGATTCCACTACAACACAAGGTGGACAAATTCCTACTGGCATATCGAAACGCCACTCATGCAGTGACAAACCAAAGTCCTGCCATGATGTTCTACAACAGGAGGTTGCGGTCCAGGTTGGACTTGTTAAAACCAAATGTGCGGAGGGAAGTTGAAAACAAACAGGTCCAGCATATAAATAACAAGACCACTCGGAGTTTCGAAATAGGACAACCAGTGTTAGCCCAGGACTATAAAAACGAGAAATGGCAATCTGGAACAATTCGGGCCAGATAAGGACCCCTGATGTACACGGTAGATATTGGTGAAAATGTAATACGGCGTCATGCTGACCAACTGGTAGAATCGAGAACAAGGGTCGAACCCATGGTTACGGCAGAGACAACCGTGAAAGAAGTTAGTGAACCTGAAGCATCTACCTCAGAAGTGAATGTACCTGATGATGATGTCCAATCCATAAGAGACCAACTAGATGAGTCACCCCAGCAACGAGAATCAGAGACCCCTGAAAGGCGTTATCCAACTCGAATCAGGAGGCCTCCTCAGAGACTGAATCTTTGAACTGTTTTGCATGAAGTTGTATATATATATGTTATTATGTTATGTTAAATGGGGATATAACTGTTAAGCTAAAAAGGGAGGATTGTGGTGTATGTAACCTGTTCCACCTTAAGAGAACTACCTTAAGAGATGTACTACTTTCTCTTGGCTGCTGTATACTGTAATACTGTAATACCGGTGGTGACCACACCGGTATATAAGTGTTGTGCAAGGATTTGTTGGGCAGTTCAGCCCTGACCTTCGAATAGTAAAGACCTGTTAAAAGTTATTCTTGTTGTCTGTGTCCAGTGATTGACCCTAAACCTAACTGGGACATACAGACTCAACAGGCACGATGCTAAGCTCTGTTTCTGTCGCTTTCGTCTCCATGCCCACTTCTTTGGCCAAGGGTCTTCCCCCTGCACGGCTGACCATTTCTCCTGTTTTCAGAATTCTCGTTCTACTTGGACCCCTCCCTCTGGCCTCTTACCCTCTCTAGATCTTTTCATTGCTAACTGCCGGCGTGACATCGGCCGTCTCAATTTCTCTGCTCTCATTCCAACCTACCTCCCTCTGAACTTGCAGCATTCCATTTTCTCCCATCCAACCCTAACATTATCATTAAACCTGCTGACAAGGGTGGTGCTGTTGTTGTTTGGCGAACCGACCTCTACCGTGCGGAGGCTGAACGCCAACTCTCCGACACCTCCCCCGGACCATGACCCCACTACCAAACATCAAGCCATTGTTTTCAAGACTGTCACTGACCTCATCTCCTCTGGAGATCTTTCCTCCATGGCCGCCAACCTCATAGTCCCCCAACCCCGCACAGCCTGCTTCTACCTCCTTCCCAAGATCCACAAACAGGACTGCCCTGGTAGACCCATCGTTTCAGCCTGTTCTTGCCCCATGGAACTTATCTCTTCCTATCTCAACTCTTTTTCTCCCCTTGTCCTTGACGGTGGATAGGCAATGGCAAACATTTAAAGATCGCATGGATGAACTACAGAATTTGTTCATCCCTGTTTGGCATAAAAATAAAATAAAAAAGGTGACTCAATCGTGGCTAACAGGGGAAATTAGGGATAGCATAAGATCCAAGGAGAGGACATATAATTGGGCTAGAAAAAGCAGCAAACCTGAGGATTGGGAGCTGTTTAGGATTCAGCAAAGGAGGACAAAGGGATTAATTAAGAGGGGGGAAATAGATTATGAGAGTAAGCGTGCAGGGAACATAAAAACTGACTGTAAAAGCTTCTATAGATATGTGAAGAGAAAAAGATTGGTGAAGTCAAGTGTAGGTCCCTTGCAGTCAGAATCTGGGGAATTTATAATGGGGAACAAAGAAATGGCTGAACAAGTAAATACATACTTTGGTTCTGTCTTCACAAAGGAGGACACAAATAACCTCCCAGAGATGTCGGGGAACATAGGGTCTAATGAGAGGGAGGAATTGAATGAAATCAGTATTTGTAGGGAAATGATGTTAGGAAAATTGACGGGATTGAAGGCCGATAAATCCCCAGGGCCTGATAATCTACATCCTAGGGTACTTAAGGAAGTGGCCCTAGACATAGTAGATGCATTGCTGGTATTCTTCCAAAATTCTATAGACTCCGGAATAGTTCCCATGGATTGGAGGATAGCTAATGTAACCCCACTATTTAAAAAAGGTGGTAGAGAGAAAACGGGGAATTATAGACCAGTAAGTCTGACATCGGTAGTGGGGAAAATGCTAGAGTCCATTATAAAAGATGTAATAGCAGAGCACTTGGAAAACAGTGACAAGATCGGACAAAGTCAACATGGATTTACAAAAGGTGAATCATGCTTGACTAATCTACTGGAATTTTTTGAGGATGTAACTGGTAGAATAGATAAGGGAGAATCAGTGGATGTGATTTATTTGGACTTTCAGAAGGCTTTCGATAAGGTCCCGCATAAGAGATTAGCGTGCAAAGTTAAAGCACATGGGATTGGGGGTAAGGTACTGTCTTGGATAGAGAACTGGTTGGCAGACAGGAAGCACAGAGTTGGAATAAACGGGTCTTTTTCCGAGTGGCAGGCAGTGCCTAGTCGGTGCTAGGAGCCCAGCTATTCACAATATATATAAATGACCTAGATGAGGGAACTAGATGTAATATCACCAAGTTTGCAGATGACACAAAGCTGGGTGGGCGTGTGTGCTGTGAGGAGGATGCAGAGAAACTCCAGTATGATTTGGACAGGTTGGGTGATTGTGCAGATGCTTGGCAAATGCAGTATAATGTGGATAAATGCGAGGTTATCCACTTCGGTGGCAAAAACAGGAAGACAGATTATTATCTGAACGGCAATACATTGGGAAAAGGGGAAGTGCAACGAGACCTGGGTGTCCTTGTGAACCAGTCGCTGAAGATAAGCATGCAGGTGAAGCAGGCGGTTAAGAAGGCAAATGGTATGTTGACCTTCATAGCGTGAGGATTCGAGTACAGGAGCAAGGATGTCTTGCTGCAGTTGTACATGGCCTTGGTGAGACCACACCTTGAGTATTGTGTGTAGTTTTGGTCACCTTATCTGAGGAAGGATGTTCTTGCCATGGAGAGAGCGCAGCGAAGATTCACCAGACTGATACCTGGGATGGCAGGAATGATGTATGAGGAGAGATTGGGTCGATTCTTCTTCTTCTTAGGCAGTCCCTCGGAACCGAGGATGACTTGCTTCCACATTAAAAATGAGCTCGCAGGTGACAGATTAGTCCAATGCGGGACCTACAGTCTCTGTCACAGGTGGGGCAGATGGTGGTTGAAGGGGCGGGTGGGTGGGGTGCTTGGGTTGACGTGCGCTCCTTGCACTGCCTGCGCTTGGCTTCCGCTTGCTTCCAGCGAAGAGACTCGAGGTGTTCGGCGCCTTCCCAGATGCTTCTCCTCCACTTTGTGCCGTCTTGGGCCAGGGATTCCCAGGTGTCAGTGGGGATGTTACACTTTTTCAAGGAGGCTTTGAGGGTGCCCTTGAAGCGTTTCCTCTGCCCACCTGGGGCTCTCTTGCCATGCCGGAGCTCCGCATAGAGCGCTTGTTTTGGGAGTCTCGTATCGGGCATGCGGACAATGTGACCCGTCCATTGGAGCTGATCGAGCGTGGTCGGAGCTTCAATGCTGGGGATGTTGGCCTGAGCAAGAACACTGACATTGGTGCGCCTATCCTGCCAATGGATTTGCAGGATCTTGCGGAGGCAGCATTGGTGGTACCTCTGCAGTGCTTTGAGGTGCCTGCTGTACATGGTCCATGTCTCTGAGGCATACAGCAGGGCAGGTATCACTGCTGCCCTGTAGACCATGAGCTTAGTGCCGGGTTTGAGGTCCTGGCCTTCAAACACTCTCTTCCTCAGACGACCATAGGCTGCACTGGCACACTGAAGGCGGTGTTGGACTTCGTCGTCGACGTCTGCCCTTGTTGACAGTAGGCTCCCGAGGTATGGAAAGTGGTCCACGTTGTCCAAGGCCTTGTCGTGGATTTTGATAATTGGGGGGCAGCACTGTGTGGCGGGGGCAGGTTGGTAGAGGACCTTTGTCTTATGGATGTTCAGTGTAAGGCCCATGCTCTCGTATGCTTCGGTGAAGGTGTTTACGATGGTTTGGAGTTCGACCTCCGAGTGAGCGCAGACGCAAACATCGTCTGCATACTGTAATTCGACGACAGAGGATGGGACGACCTTGGATCTGGACTGGAGGCGACGGAGGTTGAACGGTTTCCCGTTTGTTCTGTAAATTAGCTCCACTCCAGTGGGGAGCTTACTGAGGGTGAGTTGGAGCATTGCAGCCAGGAAGGAAGGAAGGATTAGGCTTATATTCGCTAGAGTTTAGAAGAATGAGAGGGGATCTCATTGAAACTTATAAAATTCTAACAGGACTAGACAGACTAGATGCAGGAAGGATGTTCCCGATGGTGGGGGAGTCCAGAACCAGGGGTCACAGTCTAAAGATACGGGGTATGCTATTTAGGACAGAGATGAGGAGGAATTTCTTCACCCAGAGAGTAGTGAACCTGTGGAATTCTCTACCACACAAGGCAGTTGAGGCTAAATCATTAAATATATTCAAGAAGGAATTAGATATATTTCTTAAGGCGAAAGGGATATGGGGAGAAAGCAGGGACAGGGTACTGAATTTGGATGATCAGCCATGATCTCATTAAATTGCGGAACAGGCTCGAGGGGCCGAATGTCCTACTCCTGCTCCTATCTTCTATGTCCAGTCTCTTCCCACCTATATTCGCGACTCTTCCGACGCCCTCCGCCACTTTAACAGTTTCCTGGCCCCAACCATCTCCTTTTCACGATACCAAAGTACTGCAGATGCTGGAAATCCGAAATAACAACAGAAAATGCTGGAAAAACTGAGCAGGCCAGGCAACATCCGTGGAGAGAAAATAGAGTCAACGTTTCGGGTCTAACCCTTTTTCAAAACTGGAAAGGAAATGAAATAGATCGAAAGGCAGGGCTGGGAGAGAACAAAAGAAGTGAAGAGACATTAAGAGGTATTCAAAACGAGACGAGATGGTAATAGGACAGTGGAGACAAAAGACGGCTCAGATTAGGTGTGAAATGTTCTGGCAGAATGAGAGACAGCTGCCATGTGGGAGAGGGAAAAAAAGACGGCGGGGGGGGGGAAAGGGCCAAAACAAAGATGTGGATAAAATATAAGCAAAAATGTAATGGGGGCCGAGGTTATGATCTGAAATTGTTGAACTCGATGTTGAGTCCGGAAGGCTGTAAAGTGCCTAATGGGAAGATGAGGTGCTGTTCCTCGAGTTTACGTTGAGCTTCCATGGAACAATGCAAGAGGCCAAGGACGGTGAGGTCCAAGTGGGAATGGAGCGGTGAACTAAAGTGACAGGCGACCGGAAGCTCGGGGTCCCCCTTACGGACTGAATGGAGGTGTTTCATCTCCTTTTTATTATGGACGTCCAATCCCTCTACACCTTCATCCCCCACCAGGATGGCCTGAGGGGATTCCGCTTCTTCCTTGAACAGAGGCCCAACCAATCCCCATCCACCATCACCCTCCTCCGCCTGGCTGAACTTGTTCTCACATTGAACAACTTCTCCTTTGACTCCACTCACTTCCTCCAAATTAAAGGTGTTGCTATGGGAACCTGCATGGGCCCTAGCTATGCCTGCCTTTTCGTGGAACATTCTTTGTTCCAATCCTACTCAGGTCCCCTCCCTCAACTGTTTTTCCGGTACATCTATGACTGTATCAGTGCCGTTTCCTGCTCTCACCCTGTACTAGAAAATTTCATTCACTTTACTTCCAATTTCCATCCTTCCCTCACCTTCACATAGTCTATCTCTGACTCTTCCCTTCCCTTCCTTGACTTCTCTGTCTCCATTTCTGGCGATAGGCAAACATTCACTATAAGCCCACTGACTCCCACAGCTATCTGAACTACACTTCCTCCCACCCTGTTTCCTGTAAGGAATCTATTCCATTCTCCCAGTTTCTCTGTCTCCGCTGCATCTGTTCTGATGGTGCCACCTTCCATACCAGTGCTGTTCCAATGAAGCTCAACGTAAGCTTGAGGAACAGCACCTCATCTTTCGATTAGGTGCTTTACAGCCTTCTGGACTCAACATCAAGTTCAACAATTTCAGACTGTAACCCCTGCCCTCGTTTTTCAGGCAGCTGTTGATGATTCTGCCATCCCCATTTGAAACATTTAATCTCTCCTGCCTCCTACCCTAGCACAGATTGTTCCTTAAGTTCCTTCCTCCCCTCTCCTCCCCCTTTCACGGCCTCTGTACCTGCTTAAAACCTGTTACATCTCAAACCTTTTCCAGTTCTGATGAAGGGTCCCAGACCTGAAACGTTAACTCTGTTTCTCTCTCCACGGATGCTGCCTGGCCTGCTGAGTGCTTCCAGCATTTTCTGTTGTTATTTCCTTCATTTTATATATCTTCTTGCCTGTGGGGATAAGGGACAAAAACGGAGTGTTACTCCCGGCCTTGCACCCTATTAGTTCAGGCTCTCATTACTGATGTTTTTTTTTTAAACAAAACGGAACTTCCTACTTTTCTTTTTCTGTATAGGGCAATTTTTGACTCCAACCAATGACAATACTTCAAGGGTGTCTTTTTATTTCTTTTACTACATCGTGGGGTAGGAGTGGTCTGTTGAACTTGTCTGTGGACAGGAGGTGATTCCGGTCCTGGGGATGAGGAGGTTTCTACAGCTCCCATGTCCTTTCCATGTTCATTTGGATCATACTGTACCTGTGGAGGTGTCACTTCAGGCAAGGGCGCCTCATTGGGTGGGGGTGTCCCATTAGGCACCACTTCTTCATCATCCCATTGGAGCGGATGATTCAGCCTCACCATGTTCATAATCGTGGCTTGCTGTCTTCTTGACCTGCTTGTGGGCTGAAAAAGCTTCATCTGGTTAATGTGAAACCATTTGATTTTCTTAGGTAACTGAACCGTGTATACCATAGGACTGGCTTTATCAACAATATTATACAGCCCCTTGTAGAGGGATTCAAAAACTCCCACCCACGCATAGTTTTGTACCATTACCTGGCTCTCTTCCCACTCCTGGGGTTTACTCAGAGCCGGAGTAATCGGTTGGGTTGGTGAGTCCTCCCGATGTTATGGGCGGCCCTCAAGTTCAGTTCTTTTAAAGTTCCCCACAGGTCGCTCAGGAATTTATCCCAAGTCACCTCCTTAATTTGTTTTATCAGTCAGAGTGGGGATTAACAGGTGGGGGGGGGGGCTCGCACGGGTCTTGCCGTTACCAATTCATGAGAGGAGTGACCCGTTCATTTGGACTCTTTACTGCGGATTCCCATAAGGATTAGGGGAAGTACCTCATCCCACTTAGTGTGCTGTTTGTATAATTTCTTCTGCAGGGCCAACTTTAACGTTCGATTAATTCTTTCCACAATTCCTGATGATTGTGGGTTGTGGGTCACATGCCATTTCCCTTAATGTTAGGGCTAGGCCTAGGGTTAGGATTAGGGTTAGGGATAGGTGTGCATTTAAGGTTAGTGTTAGCATCAGGGTTAGGTTTAGGGTTAGGGTTGGTGAATTTAGGGTTAGGATTTGGGTTTAGGGTTAGTGTTAGGGGTAAAGGTTAGGGTTAGGTTAGGGGTGCATTTAGGGTTAGGGTTAGTGCGTTTAGGGTTAGGGTTTGGGTTTAGGGTTAGTGTTTGGGGTAGAGGTATGGGTTAGGGGTGCATTTAGGGTTAGGGTGAGGGTTAGGGTGAAGGTTAGGTTTAGGGGTAGGTGTGCATTTAGGGTTAGGGTGAGGGTGAGGTTTAGGGGTTAGGGTGAGGGTGAGGTTTAAGGGTTAGGGTTAGCGTGAGGGTGCATTTAGGCTTAGAGTTAGGGTGAGGGTGAGGGTTATTGTTAGGGTGAGAGTTAGGGTTAAGGTGATGGTTCGGGTCAGGGGTAGGTCTGCATTTAGGGTGATGGTTAGGGGTTAAGGTTAGGGTTAGTGCATTTAGGGTTAGGGGTTAGGTTTGGGGTTAAGGTTGGTGTTGGGGTTAGGGCTTAAGGTTAGGGTTAGTGAGTTAGGGTTAGGGCTGGGGAGTTAGGGTTATGGTTAGGGTTTAGGGTTTAGGGTTAGCGTTAAGGTTAGGGTGAGGTGTAGGGGTTAGGGTTAGCGTGAGGGTGCATTTAGGGTGAAGGTTATTGTTAGGGTGAGATTTAGGGTGAGGGTTAGGGGTAGGTGTGCATTTAAGGTTAGGGGTAGGGCTGCATTTAGGGTTAGGCTTTAGGGTTAGGGTTAGTAACACTGCATTTAGGGTTAGGATTTGGGCTAGGGTTAGTAACACTACATTTAGGGTTAGGATTTAGTGTTAGGGTTTAGGGTTAGTTTTAGGGTTGGGGTGAGGGTTAGGGTTAGGGTTAGCGTGAGGGTGCATTTAGGCTTAGAGTTAGGGTGAGGGTGAGGGTTATTGTTAGGGTGAGAGTTAGGGTTAGGGTGATGGTTCGGGTCAGGGGTAGGTGTGCATTTAGGGTGAGGGTTAGGGTTAGGGGTTAAGGTTAGGGTTAGTGCATTTAGGGTTAGGTTTAGGTTTAGGGTTAGTGTTGAGTCTGTGTTTTCAATTGCAGTTATACTGAATAACAGGACACAGACTACAGAAGTAAGTAAACAGGTCTTTAGTGATTGAGGGTCAGGGCTGAACTGAGATACACTTTGCTCCGCAGGGTTTATATACCGGTGTGGTCACCACCGGTACTACAATGCACAGGAGCCATCAAAAAGTAGTCCATCACCTTAAGGTATCCTCTTAAGGTGGTACAGGTTACATACACTACAATTCCTCCCCTTTTTGCTTAACAGTGTACACCCCAAATTAAACATTACATGGATAACATATATACAATTTACACACAAAACTGTTCAAAGATTCAGTCTCTGAGGAGGCCTCCTGATCCGGGCCGGATAACGCCTTTCAGGGGTCTCTGGTTCTCGTTGCTGGGGTGACTCATCCACTTGATCTCCTATGGATTGAACATCATCATGTACGTTCGAGTCTGAGGTAAATGCTACAGGCTCAATAACTTCTTCAACTGGTGTCTCTGCCGTAGACATGGGGTCGACCCTTGTTCTCAATTCCACAAGTTGGTCAGCATGACGTCGTATTACGTTCTCTCCAACGTCTACCGTGTACATCAAGGGTCCTTGTCGGGCACGAATTGTTCCAGATTGCCATTTATCATCCCTACAGTCCCTGGCCAACACTGGTTGTCCTATTTCGAAACTACGAGTGGCCTTGTTATTTACATGCTGGAATTGCTTGTTTTCGACTTCCCTTCGCACATTGGGTTTTAACAAATCCAACCGGGACCGCAACCTCCTGTTATAGAACATTATGGCAGGGCTTTGATTTGTCACTACATGCGTGGCGTTTCAATACGCCATCAGGAAATTATCCACCTTGTGTTGTAGTGGAATATGGTCTTCACTCATGGCCTTTATCGCCTTTTTGAACGTTTGTACAAATCTCTCGGCCAACCCATTTGTAGCCGGATGATATGGGGCAGATGTATAGTGTTTCACCCCATTCTTTTTCATGAATTTCTGGAATTCTTCTGACACGAACTGTGGTCCGTTGTCTGAACATATTTGCTCCAGCAACCCATTCCTTGCAAATATGGTTCTTAGAACTGCGATCGTCTTCTCAGAGGTAGTGGTCGACATCTTAATCACTTCTGGCCATTTAGAATGTACGTCTACTGCTATCAAAAACATGGAATCCATGAATGGACCTGCAAAGTCGATATGCACACATTGCCATGGGGCTGAAGGCCATTCCCACGGATGCAGCGGTGCAATTGGAGGTGCATTTTGAACTTTTTGGCACCCTGAGCAGCTTTTCGTCAGATCCTCTATTTGTTTGTCGATACCTGGCCACCACACATAAGCCCTAGCAAGGCTTTTCATCTTGACCCCCCCCAGATGACCTTCGTGCAATTCTTTCAGAACTCTCTCTCTTAATTTCGGAGGAATAATCACCCTTGTTGCATACATCAATGTTCCTTGACATACGGACAGCTGTTCTCGTCTGGCTGAGAATGCTGGTAACAGTGGTTCGCCATGTGCTGGCCATCCCTTCACTGTCAAGTCGTAGACCCGAGACAGTGTCGGGTCATTTCGGGTCTCTCTCTCAATACCCGCATTGGTGACTGGTAAGCATTCGATGATGGTCGAGCGAAATATCTCGACAGGGTCAACTGCCGGTGCCTCTTCCGCTGTAGGTAGTGGCAGGCGCGACAGCCCATCAGCATTACCATGTTGCTTTGTACCTTTGAATTCAATATCATATTGATGTGCCCCTGGGAAAAGATACCATCTCTGAAGCCTCTGCACCGTCATTACCGGAACACCCTTCTTAGGGTTGAAAATGGAAACCAACGGCTGGTGATCTGTCAGCAGTGTAAACTTTTGGCCTTGCAGGTAATGGTTAAATTTCTTAACTCCCCACACGAGGCTGAGAGCCTCCCTATCTATCTGAGCATAGTTGCGCTCAGCGGAGGTCAATGATCTGGATGCGAAAGCGACTGGCCTTTCCGAGCCATCTGGAAACTTATGTGAGAGCACTGCCCCGATACCATATGGAGAAGCATCACAAGCTAAGCGAATAGGCAGCGTTGGGTTAAAGTGAGCCAACACTTCCTTAGAGGTGATCAGTACCTTGCTCTTTTGAAAAGCCCGCTTACAATCATTGCTCCACTTCCATGGTATTCCCATTTGCAAAAGAGTGTTTAGCGGGTGTAACACCGTGGATAAATTTGGAAGAAACTTGTGGTAATAGTTAACCAACCCGAGGAACGACCTCAACTGGGATACATTTTCCGGTGCAGGAGCTTTTACAACAGCTTCAATCTTGTCAGGTGACTTATGGAGCCCCTCCCGGTCAATGACGTGGCCGCAGTACGAGATTCGCTTTTGAAAGAACTCGTATTTCTGGCGATTAACTCTGAGCCCATATTCTTTCAATCTGATGAGCACCTGCTCCAAATTCGCGAGGTGATCCTTATCGTTATCTCCTGTAATCAGGATGTCATCCAGGTAGCATTGTGTGCCTGGAATTCCCTGCAATACCTGCTCCATGGCCCTTTGCCAAATCGCTGGAGCCGATGCCACTCTAAAAACCAGTCTATTATACTGATATAAGTCCTTATGCGTGTTGATCGTGAGATACTGACGTGATGCTTCATCAACTTCCATCTGTAGGTATGCCTGCGCCAGGTCTATCTTAGTGAAGTGTTTCCTGCCAGACAGCGAAGCGAAGATATCTTCAATCTGCGGAAATGGATATTGCACCGTGTGAAGAACCGGATTTACAGTGATCTTGAAATCGCCACAGATGCGAACCTTCCCAGGTTCCCCCGGCTTGTTGCTCAATGAACGCTTCATGACAGGAACAATGGGTGTAGCCCATTCGCTCCAGTCCACCTTGGACAGTACCCCTGAATGTTCTAGCCCTTCCAGCTCTGCTTCCACAGCAGGTCGTATCGCATAAGGCACCAGTCTGGCTTTGAAAAATGTTGGGTTTGCATGTTCTTCAACCTTGATGGTTGCCGTAATTCCTTTCAGTGTTCCAAGTCCCTGTTGGAACACCTCCTTAGCATCGTCCAATATTTTGGACAGTCGTTTAGGTTTGACGTCATCCTCCTTACAGGCATCTACAGTCAGTGCTTGTATGGAATGCCAGTCCACATTTATTCTCCGGATCCATTCCCGTCCCAGTAGTGGCGGACCTCCATCAGGCAACACATACAAGTCCATTTTCTGACTTTCTTTACCATTGTAGACCGCGTTTACTTTTATCTTTCCTTTGGGGTATACTATTTGCCCTGTGTATGTTTTCAATACAATCTCCGTATCCCTCAGGGGAATGTGCGAGAATAACCTTTTGTAATCTTGCTTATTCATGACCGTTAATGCCGACCCTGTAGTGTATGTAACCTGTACCACCTTAAGAGGATACCTTAAGGTGATGGACTACTTTTTGATGGCTCCTGTACATTGTAGTACCGGTGGTGACCACACCGGTATATAAACCCTGTGGAGCAAAGTGTATTCCAGTTCAGCCCTGACCCTCAGTTACTAAAGACCTGTTTAAGTATTTCTGTAGTCTGTGTCCAGTTATTCAGCATAACTACATTTGAAAGCACAGACTCAACAGTGGCGACGAGTCTGATCTTACCTAGCGGCAGTTGCATCAAAGGAAGCTTCGCCTCTGAAACGGGCGTCGAACAAGGACATCCACCCTCAACATCCTGCTGGGCACTGCATAGCACGGGAGGCAATCGGGAACCCGGGTTGGGTTCTGGCCACGAAGTCTAACATCAGTGAACATCCCTTCGACGGCAGCGGCGGGTAAGCCCGATCGAGCAGCACGGGGGGGAAGTAGGCCGAGTTGTCAGTAAGAGAAGGGGAGGGAAACGACGAAAAGGGCGGAGAACACGACCGCAGCCGGTGTCAGGGGCCGGACTGCAATCGGGGCAGAGACGCGCAGCAGCCAGAAAAGCATTTATGTCCAGAAGGACCGCGGGAGCGGCAGGGAACAAGAGCAGCAGCGTCGGGGAAAATAAAGGACCGCTGGGAGGCGAGAACGGCAACAGCGCAGTAATCGCCATTTTTAGTCGGCAGGGGAAGAAGACAAGCGCGGGAAAAGCCGCCATTTTGAAAAATAAAATAAAATAATAATCATAATCCAAAGGAAAGGAAACTCAACAAGGATGCCAAAAACAGGTAACATCACTGCTTTTGATAGCGATGTGGAAGATTGGGCCACTTATGTGGAACGCGTTGAAGTTTACTGTACAGCGAATGAGGTACCGGTGGATAAGAAAGCACTAACCCTATTAAACTCGATGGGTGCGAAGACATATGGGTTATTAAGGAACCTTGTAACACCAGATAAACCGGTAGGAAAGAGTTTCGCGGATATTGTTACTATCCTGCAAGAGCATTTAAACCCCACGCCGCTGCTGATAGCGGAACGATTTAAATTCTACAAAAGAATTCAACTTAAAGAGGAAAGCAATGCTGAATTCTTAATCGAACTGCGCAAGTTATCAAAGTACTGTCAGTTCGGTACAGGACTAGCAGACGCACTGAGAGATAAGTTTGTGTGTGGGCTCCTAAGGGAAGGAGCCCAGAAGCGACTGCTAGAGGAAAAGGATCTTATGCTGGGCAAAGCTTTCAGCATTGCAGCATCGCACGAGGCAGCAGCACGAGGCACTGCAGAAATGCAGCAAAGGCTATTGGAATTCAGCACCAATGAAATGGCATTGGGCGCAGTAAAGTGCTATCGTTGCGGAAGGACAACGCATGACCAGAACCAGTGCTGGTTCAAAGATAAAGAATGCAGGCAATGTGGCAAACTTGGTCACATAGCGAGAGTATGCCGGTCAGGAAAGAAGACCAGCAGCAAAACGTCGCCGCAGGAGAAGTACAAAAAAGTACACAAGGTGACAGAGACCAGTTCGGATGAACAGAAGACGGATTCAGACTCCAGCAGTTAGGAACTGGGTTGTCTAAAAATACATAATGTGGGTAACACAGCAGACCACCAAACTATCTGGGTCATGCTTTGGATAGCAGGAGTCCAAGTGAAGATGGAATTGGACACTGGATCGGCCTTGACGGTCATGAATAAGCAAGATTACAAAAGGTTATTCTCACACATTCCCCTGAGGGATACGGAGATTGTATTGAAAACATACACAGGGCAAAGAGTATACCCCATCGGAAAGATAAAGGTAAATGTGGTCTACAATGGTAAAGAAAGTCAGGAAATGGACTTGTATGTGTTACCTGAGGGAGGTCCGCCACTACTGGGATGGGAATGGATCCGGAGAATAAATGTGGACTGGCATTCCATACAAGCACTAACTGTAGATTCCTGTAAAGAGGACGACATCAAACCTAAACGACTGTTCAAAATATTGGACGATGCTAAGGAGGTGTTCCAACAGGGACTGGGAACACTGAAAGGAATTACGGCAAACATCAAGGTTGAAGAACATGCAAACCCAAAATTTTTCAAAGCCAAGCGGGTACCTTATGCGATACGACCTGCTGTGGAAGCAGAGCTGGAAGGGCTAGAACGTTCAGGAGTACTGTCAAAGGTGGACTGGAGCGAATGGGCCACACCCATTGTTCCCGTCATGAAGCGTTCGTTGAGCAACAAGCCGGGGGAACCTGGGAAGGTTCGCATCTGTGGCGATTTCAAGATCACTGTTAATCCGGTTCTTCACACGGTGCAATATCCGCTTCCGCGGATTGAAGATATCTTCGCTTCGCTGTCTGGTGGGAAACACTTCACCAAGATAGACCTGGCGCAGGCGTACCTACAGATGGAAGTTGATGAAGCGTCACGCCAGTATCTCACGATCAACACACATAAGGGCTTATATCGGTATAATAGACTGGTTTTTGGAGTGGCATCGGCTCCAGCGATTTGGCAAAGGGCCATGGAGCAGGTACTGCAGGGAATTCCAGGCACACAATGCTACCTGGACGACATTCTGATTACAGGAGATGATGATAAGGAACACCTCGCGAATTTGGAGCAGGTGCTCACCAGATTGAAAGAATATGGGCTCAGAGTTAATCGCCAGAAATGTGAGTTCTTTCAAAAGCGAATCTCGTACTGCGGCCACGTCATTGACCAGGAGGGGCTCCATAAGTCACCTGACAAGATCGAAGCTGTTGTGAAAGCTCCCGCTCCGGAAAATGTATCCCAGTTGAGGTCGTTCCTTGGGTTGGTTAACTATTACCACAAGTTTCTGCCAAATTTATCCACGGTGTTACAGCCGCTGAACACTCTTTTGCAAATGGGAGTACCATGGAAGTGGAGCGAGGATTGTAAGCGGGCTTTTCAAAAAAGCAAGGCACTGATCACCTCTAAGGAAGTGTTGGCTCACTTTAACCCAACGCTGCCTATTCGCTTAACTTGTGATGCTTCTCCATATGGTATCGGGGCAGTGCTCTCACATAAGTTGCCAAATGGCTTGGAAAGGCCAGTCGCGTTCGCATCCAGATCATTGACCTCCGCAGAGCGCAACTATGCTCAGATAGATAGGGAGGCTCTCAGCCTCGTGTGGGGAGTTAAGAAATTTAACCATTACCTGCAAGGCCAAAAGTTTACGCTGCTGACAGATCACCAGCCGTTGGTTTCCATTTTTAACCCTAAGAAGGGTGTTCCGGTTATGACGGCGCAGAGGCTTCAGAGATGGTCTCTTTTCCTAGGGGCACATCAATATGATATCGAATTCAAAGGTACAAAGCAACATGGTAATGCTGATGGGCTGTCGCGCCTGCCACTACCTACAGCGGAAGAGGCACCGGCAGTTGACCCTGTCGAGATATTTCACTCGACCATCATCGAATGCTTACCAGTCACCAATGCGAGTATTGAGAGGGAGACCCGAAACGACCCAACACTGTCTCGGGTCTACGATTTGACAGTGAAGGGATGGCCAGCACATGGCGACCCACTGTTACCAGCATTCTCAGCCAGACGAGAACAGCTGTCCGTCTGTCAAGGAACATTGATGTATGGAACAAGGGTGATTATTCCTCCTAAATTAAGGGAGAGAGTTCTGAAGGAAGTGCATGAAGGTCATCTGGGGGTAGTCAAGATGAAAAGCCTTGCTAGGGCTTATGTGTGGTGGCCAGGTATCGACAAACAAATAGAGGATCTGACTAAAAGCTGCTCAGGGTGCCAAAAAGTTCAAAATGCACCTCCAATTGCACCGCTGCATCCGTGGGAATGGCCTTCAACCCCATGGCAACGTGTGCATATCGACTTTGCAGGTCCATTCATGGATTCCATGCTTTTGATAGCGGTAGACGCACATTCTAAATGGCCAGAAGTGATTAAGATGTCGACCACTACCTCTGAAAAGACGATCGCAGTTCTAAGAACCATATTTGCAAGGAATGGGTTGCCGGAACAAATATGTTCAGGCAACGGACCACAGTTCGTGTCAGAAGAATTCCAGAAATTCATGAAAAAGAATGGGGTGAAACACTATACATCTGCCCCATATCATCTGGCTACCAATGTGTTGGCCGAGAGATTTGTACAAACGTTCAAAAAGGCGATAAAGGCCATGAGCGAAGACCATATTCCACTACAACACAAGGTGGACAATTTCCTGATGGCATATCGAAACGCCACGCATGCAGTGACAAATCAAAGCCCTGCCATAATGTTCTATAACAGTCGGTTGCGGTCCCGGTTGGATTTGTTAAAACCCTATGGCCTAGAAATTCACTATGGCCCCGCCAGCTGGCTAGCGCCCAAAAGTTAGCGCTGGGCGGGAAGCCTATAGCGATCGCCAGATATTCATTGTTAGCGCCCCAATTCGGAAGTGGGCGCTATACCAGGGTGTGCCCGCCTCCGCTTGGTGCGCTGACACTGAATATCACCGCTCTTGGCGCCGCTGCACCAGGCGCTGCGCAGCGGCAGGCTGCGGTACTGCAGGCCTCCTCCTTCTCTTAAGGGGGAGCTGCCTGCAACGGGGAGATTGCCGCTGGATAGTGCCGGCAAATGAGCCCGGCACCACGGAGAAGTGCCGGGCTCGCGGAAAGCAGCCGGCAATGCCGCGGGGGGGGGTGGAGGAGGCCGGGGAAGGAGGTGCGGGCAGGCTGCTGCCGCAAAAGCGGCTGGCCACACCTTCCGCTTTAAAGCGCCCCACTAAGGCAGCAGGACGGCCCCATTTTCTGGTCACTGTTTGCGTCCGCTTCGGAGGAGGCGGCCGCAACTAAATATGGGGATCGGCGCGGTTTTGGGGCGGAACCGGGGCACTGCGCACACCGATGACGTCATCGGTGCCGGCGCAGCGCTAACGGCTACCGCCACCAATACCGCTGCGCTGAATATCTGTGCAAACTCATTTTTGGCGCAAACTCACCCTTTAGACGTTAACTGGGCGCAAAGCTGGCAGTGCCTTAATTAATTTCTAGGCCAATGTGCGTAGGGAAGTCGAAAACAAGCAATTCCAGCACGTAAATAACAAGGCCACTCGGAGTTTCGAAATAGGACAACCAGTGTTGGCCAGGGACTATAGGAATGATAAATGGCAATCCGGAACAATTCGTGCCCGACAAGGACCCTTCATGTACACGGTAGACGTTGGAGAGAACATAATACGACGTCATGCTGACCAACTTGTGGAATCGAGAACAAGGGTCGACCCCATGTCTACGGCAGAGACACCAGTTGAAGAAGTTATTGAGCCTGTAGCATCTACCTCAGACTCGAATGTACATGATGATGTTCAATCCATAGGAGATCAAGTGGATGAGTCACCCCAGCAACGAGAACCAGAGACCCCTGAAAGGCGTTATCCGGCCCGGATCAGGAGGCCTCCTCAGAGACTGAATCTTTGAACAGTTTTGTGTGAAAGTTGTATATATGTTATCCATGTAATGTTTAAATTGGGGTGTACACTGTTAAGCTAAAAGGGGAGGAATTGTAGTGTATGTAACCTGTACCACCTTAAGAGGATACCTTAAGGTGATGGACTACTTTTTGATGGCTCCTGTACATTGTAGTACCGGTGGTGACCACACCGGTATATAAACCCTGTGGAGCAAAGTGTATTCCAGTTCAGCCCTGACCCTCAGTTACTAAAGACCTGTTTAAGTATTTCTGTAGTCTGTGTCCTGTTATTCAGCATAACTACATTTGAAAGCACAGACTCAACAGACCCAGTGTCCAATTCCATCTTCACTTGGACTCCTGCTATCCGAAGCATGACCCAGATAGTTTGGTGGTCTGCTGTGTTACCCACATTATGTATTTTCAGACAACCCAGTTGATACTGCTGGAGTCTGAATCCGTCTTCTGTTCATCCGAACTGTTCTCTGTCACCTTGTGTACTTTTTTGTACTTCTCCTGCAGTGACTTTTTGCTGCTGGTCTTCTTTCCGGACCGGCATACTCTCGCTATGTGACCAAGTTTGCCACATTGCCTGCATTCTTTATCTTTGAACCAGCACTGGTTCTGGTCATGTGTTGTCCTTCCACAACGATAGCACTTTACTGTGCCCAATGCCATTTCATTGGTGCTGAATTCCAATGGCCTTTGCTGTATCTCTGCAGTGCCCCGTGCTGCTGCCTTGTGGGATGCTGCAATGCTGAAAGCTTTGTCCAGCGTAAGGTCCTTTTCCTCTAGCAGTCGCTTATGGGTTCCTTCCCTTAGGAGCCCACACACAAACTTATCTCTCAGTGCGTCTGCTAGTCCTGTTCCGAACTGGCAGTACTTTGATAACTTGCGCAGTTCTGTTAGGAATTCAGCGTTGCTTTCTTCTTTAAGTTGAATTCTTTTGTAGAATTTAAATCGTTCCGCTATCAGCAGCGGCGTGGGGTTTAAATGCTCCTGCAGGATAGTAACAATATCCGCAAAACTCTTCCCTACCAGTTTGTCTGGTGTTACAAGGTTCCTTAATAACCCGTACGTCTTCGCACCCATTGAGTTTAATAGGGTTAGTGCTTTCTTATCATCCGGTACCTCATTCGTTGCACAGTAAACTTCGATGCGTTCCACATAAGTGGCCCAATCTTCCACATCGTTATCAAAAGCAGTGATGTTACCCGTTTTTGGCATCCTTGCTGAGTTTCTCCTTCCCCTTTGGATATTATTATTTTTTATTTTATTTTTTTCAAGATGGCGGCTTTTCCCGCGCTTGGTATCTTTTCCCGCGCTTGTCTTCTTCCCCCGCCGACTCAAAATGGCAATTCCCGCGCTGTTGCCGTCCACGCCTCCCAGCGGTCCTTTATTTTCCCCTGCGTTGCTGCTCTTGTTCCCCCGCCGCTCCCGCGGTCCTTGTGGCCATAAACGCTTTTCTGGCTGCTGCGCGTCTCTGCCCGATTGCAGTCCGGCCCCTGACACCGGCTGCAGTCGTGTTCTCCGCCCTTTACGTCATTTTCCCTCCCCTTCTCCCACTGACAACTCGGCCAACTTCCCCCCCGTGCCGCTCGATCGGGCTTACCCGCCGCTGTTGTAGAAGGGATGCTCACTGATGCTTGACTTCGTGGCTAGCAAACCAACCGGGTTTCCGATGGCCTCCCGTGCGATGCAGGATGTTGAGGGCAGATGCCCTTTTTCGACGCCCGTTTCTGAGGACAAAGCTTCCTTTGATGCAAAACTGCCGCTCGGTAAGATCAGACTCGTCGCCACTGTTGAGTCTGTGTTTTCAATTGCAGTTATACTGAATAACAGGACACAGACTACAGAAGTAAGTAAACAGGTCTTTAGTGATTGAGGGTCAGGGCTGAACTGAGATACACTTTGCTCCGCAGGATTTATATACCGGTGTGGTCACCACCGGTACTACAATGTACAGGAGCCATCAAAAAGTAGTCCATCACCTTAAGGTATCCTCTTAAGGTGGTACAGGTTACATACACTACAGTTAGGGTTAAGGTTGGTGTTGGGGTTAGGGTTTAAGGTTAGGGTTAGTGAGTTAGGGTTAGTGGGTTAGGGAGTTAGGGTTAGGGTTTAGGGTTAGCGTTAGGGTTTGGGGTTAGGGTTTGGGTTTAGGGTTAGGGTTTAGGGTTAGCGTTAAGGTTAGGGTGAGGTGTAGGGATTAGGGTTAGTGTGATGGTGCATTTAGGGTGAGGGTGAGGGTTATTGTTAGGGTGAGGTTTAGGGTTAGGGGGTGAGGGTTAGGGGTAGGTGTACATTTAACATTAGGGTTAGGGCTGCATTTAGGGTTAGGCTTTAGGTTTAGGGTTAGTGTTAGTAACACTGCATTTAGGGTTAGAATTTGGGTTAGGCTTAGTAACACTGCATTTAGGGTTAGGGATTAGGGTTAGGATGTAGTGTTAGGGTTTAGGGTTAGGTTTAGGGTTGGGGTGAGTGTTAGGGTTAGTAACACTGCATTTAGGGTTAGGTTTAGTAACACTGCAGTTATGGTTAGGGTAGGGTTAACGTTAGTGACTCTGCATTTAGGGTTGGGGTTGGGGTTAGGATTAGGGTTCATGGTTAGGGTTAGGGATAAGGTTAGGGTTTAGGATTAGGGTTAGGGTTTAGGTTAGGGGTTAGGGTTAGGGCTGGGGGTTAGGGTTAGGGTTAGTAAAACAGCATTTAGGGTTAGTAAGACTACATTTAGGATTAGGGTATTTAGGGTTCGGTTTAGGGTTAGGGTATTTAGGGTTAGTGTTAGCGTAACACTACATTTAGGGTTAGGGTTAGGGTTTAGGGTTAGCATTATGGTTAGGTTGAGGTGTAGGGGTTATGGGTAGGGTTAGGGGTAGGGTTTAGGGTTTGGGTT
This sequence comes from Somniosus microcephalus, assembly GCF_052327205.1. NCBI lineage: Eukaryota > Metazoa > Chordata > Chondrichthyes > Squaliformes > Somniosidae > Somniosus > Somniosus microcephalus. The sequence goes on from NC_141008.1 coordinate 44,073,304, forward strand.
AGGGTTAGCGTTAATGTTAGGTTGAGGTGTAGGGGTTAGGTTTAGCGTGAGGGTGCATTTAGGGTGAGGGTGGGGGTTATTGTTAGGGTGAGATTTAGGGTTAGTGTTGAGGGTTGGGGTAGGTGTGCATTTAAGGTTACGATTAGGGCTGCATTTAGGGTTAGGCTTTAGGTTTAGGGTTAGGGTTAGTAACACTGCATTTGGGTTAGGATTTGGGTTAGGGTTAGTAACACTGCATTTAGGGTTAGGATTTAATGTTAGGGTTTAGGGTTAGCGTTTAGGTTAGGGTTAGGTTTAGGGTTAGGGTTAGCGTTTAGGTTTGGGTTTAGGTTTGGGGTGAGGGTTAGGGTTGGGGTTAGTAACACTGCATTTAGGGTTAGGTTTAGTAACACTGCAGTTATGGTTAGGGCAGGGTTAAGGTTGGTGACTTTGCATTTAGGGTTGGGGTTAGGATTAGGGTTAGGGGTTAGGGTTAGGATTTAGGGTTAGGGATAATGTTAGGGTCAGGGTTTAGGTTAGGGTTTGGGTTAGGGTTATTGTTAGTGTGAGATTTAGGGTTAGGGGTGAGGGTGAGGATTAGGGGTAGGTGTGCATTTAAGGTTAGGGTTAGGGCTGCATTTAGGGTTAGGGTTAGTAACACTGCATTTAGGGTTAGGATTTGGTTTAGGGTTAGTAACACTGCATTTAGGGTTAGGGTTAGGGATTAGAGTTAGGATTTAGTGTTAGGGTTTAGGTTCGGGTTTAGGTTTAGGGTTTAGGGTTAGCATTTAGTTTAGGGTTAGGTTTAGGGTTGGGGTGAGGATTATGGTTAGGGTTAGTAACACTGCATTTAGGGTTAGGTTCAGTAACACTGCAGTTATGGTTAGGTAGGGTTAGGGTTAGTGACTCTGTATTTAGGGTTGGGGTTAGGGTTTAGGTTAGGGTTAGGGCTGGGGGTTAGGGTTAAGGGTTGGGGTTGGGGATAGGGTTAGGGTTAGTAACACTGCATTTCGTGTTAGGGTTAGTAAGACTGCATTTAGGGTTAGGATATTTAGGGTTAGGTTTAGTGTTAGGGTTAGGGTTAGGGTTAGCGTAACACTACATTTAGGGTTAGGGTTAGGGTTAGGTTTAGTGTTAGGGTTAGGGTTAGCGTAACACTACATTTAGGGTTCAGGTTAGGGGTTAGGGTTAGGGTATTCAGGGTTAGGGTTAGGCTTTAGGGTTAGGGTTTAGGTTAGCATTAGGGATTAGGGTTAGGGCTGGGGTTTAGGGTTGGGGGTTAGTGTTAGGGTTAGTAACACTGCATTTAGTGTTAGGGTTAGTAAGACTGTATTTACGGTTAGGGTATTTAGGGTTAGGTTTAGGGTTAGGTTTAGGGTTAGGGTATTTAGGGTTAGGGTGAGTGTAACACTACATTTAGGGTTAGGGTATTCAGGGTGAGGGTTAGGGCTACTCTGTATTGCATTTAGGGTTCGGGATTAGGGTTAGGAACACTGCATTTAGGGTTCGGGATTAGGGTTAGGAACACTGCATTTAGGGTTAGGGGTTAGTGTTCGGGTTAGGGTTCGAGTTAGGGGTTAGGGTTAGGATTAGGGTTCGAGTTAGGGGTTAGAGTTAGGGTTAGGTTATTTAGGGTTAGGATATTTAGGGTATTTAGGGTTAGGGTTGTTCTGAGTTAGGGTTAGGGTTAGGGTTGGGTTAGGGTTCGAGTTAGGGGTTAGAGTTAGGGTTAGGATATTTAGGGTTAGGTTATTTAGGGTTAGGGTATTTAGGGTAGGGTATTTAGGGTTAGGGTTGTTCTGAGTTAGGGTTAGGGTTAGGGTTGTCCTGAGTTAGGGTTAGGGTTAGGGTTAGGGTTAGGGTTGTCCTGAGTTAGGGTTAGGGTTAGTGTCCTGAGTTAGGCTTAGGGTTAGGGTTAGCTTTCGGGTTAGGGTTGGGTTAGGGTTAGGGTTAGGGTTAGGGTTAGGGTTAGGGTTAGTGTTAAGGTTAGCTTTCGGGTTAGGGTTGTCCTGAGTTTGAGTTGGGGTTAGGGTCAGGGTATTTAGGGTTTAGGTTAGGGTTTAGGGTTAGGGCTTAGGTTCGGGTTTAGGGTTAGGTTTAGGGTTGGGGTGAGGGTTAGCTACACTCCATTTAGGTTTAGGGTTAGTGTTAGAGTTAGTAACACTGCATTTAGGGTTAGGGTTAGGTTTCGTAACACTGCATTTAGGGTAGGGTTAGGGTTAGTGACTCTGCATTTAGGGTTAGGATTTGTGTTAGCTGTTAGGGCTAGGGTTAGAGATAAGGTTAGGGTTTAAGGTTATTGTTAGGGTTTAGGGTTAGTGTTTAGGTTAGGGTTTAGGGTTAGGGTAGGTTTAGCGTTAGGGGTTAGGGCTGGGGGTTAGGGGTTAGAGTTGGGGTTGGGGTTAGGGTTAGTAACACTGTATTTAGGGTTAGGGTATTTCGGGTTAGGGTTAGGGTTAGGGTTAGGGTTAGGGTTAGGGTTAGGGTTAGGGCTTTGGAGAGGAGACGCAAACTCTTGTTCCCGGACAGTGACAAGAAGCCTACCACCAGCGTCTAGAGGAAAGCCTGGAGGGAGGTCGCCCACAGGGTCACATCCAACAGCGAGGTCCCCAGGACCGGTGTCCAATGCCGGAAAAAGTTCAATGACCTCACAAGGATTGTCAGGGTGAGTCCCCTTTCCAGTGTCCTCCTCATCCTTGCATGTGCACCTCACATTATGGGCAAAGGGACCTAAAAGCCCTAATGGTCAGCCCTCATCCAGCAGCTATGGGACTGGCATGAACATCAATTGCACATTCTGCACTTTACACACTGGCCAAGCTATTCAACCATGGGAGGCAGTGCACACAAGATCTGGGCACCACACTGGCCAAGCTAATCGACCATGGGAGGCAGTGCACACAAGATCAGGGCACCACACTGGCCAAGCTATTCGACCATGGGAGGCAGTGCACGCAAGATCAGGGCACCACACTGTACTTAGAGGCCGTCCTTTCTCTTGCAGGCCAAGCTGGCACACAATCAGAAGAGCCGGACTGTGACCGGGGGAGGCCGTCCCCAGATCCAGCAGCTCAGTGACCTTGAAGAGCGCGTGGGTAGCCTCATGGGTGCCCGGGTGATTGGCCCCGTTGCATCTGGAGATGCCGACCCTGTTCTGGGCACCAATGGTAAGGACATCACCTTTTGGACCTCTCTCGTCCCACTTGCGCTTCAGATCTACATCCTTTGCCACTGTCCGACCAATGCGCTGAATGCCACCACTCATGCCTCCCTCGCTGATGCCCTCTCCTCACTCTAAAGCTACTCTTGTGCCTTCCTGCTTTCAGATGGTGAGGAGGAGGTCCCTGAAGCTGCCAGTGACAGCCCCTCGGAAGAGGAGGAGGAGGAAGAGGAAGGCGGCCCACCAGGGGACCCCTCAGCCGCGCCAGGGGATGCCAATGGAGGGGACACGTCTTCCCTGGAGGAGAGCCAGGAGGAAGTGTCGGAGGGGAGTGTAGCTCCTGTGCCCAGTGGCGTGCAGCAACGCGGGAAGGGTCGGGCAGCTCGGCGGCCTTCTTCCCAGAGGGGGGAAGGGTCGCAGGGGAGTGTAGTTGCTGGGCCCAGTGGCATCCAGCAACGCGGGAAGGGTCGGCCAGCTCAGCGGCCTTCTCCCCAGAGGGAGAGTCCGGCCTCCAGTCCGGAGACGGTCCTCGCCAAGGAGGTGCGCCTCCTCGATCAAATGTCCGTGGACTCGGATCGCCGGCACACCGAGTTCATGGGGGTTGTGGCACAGTTGCCTGAGGCCATCGAGTCCCTGGCTCATAGTGTGGCCGATTTCGGCGCCTCACAGGCCAGGAGTTTCGAGCAATTCGAAGCAGCACACGCTGCGAGTCGGGCCGAATTCGGGGCAGAACAGTCCGCGAGTCGGGCCGAATTCGGGGCAGAACAGTCCGCGAGTCGTCAGGTGATCAGTGGTGCCGTGCAGTCACTGGCTGGTCTGATGCAGGCACAGACCAGGGCAGTACGGGCACTCACTGCTGCCACACTCGCTGTGTCAGCCAGGCATCGCCAGGGCACCCGCCGCGCTGCAGCAGCACAGCGGTCTGTCCTTCAGCAGATTGCTGCGCATGCTGCAGTGCTGGCCCGGGCGAGTGCCAGTGTCTCAGGCGAGCAGCGAGCGCCTGCCATCAGCCAGCTTGCCCCCATTCCTGCAGCCGCCACTGCCACTCCCCCAGTGGAGCTGCGACGAGCTGCTGGAGAGACTGCTGCTGCCCAGCCACAGCTGCAGCAGTCACCAGCCGGCCCCTCGAGGCCCAGAGCTCGTCTAGGCCGACCCCCAAGGGCATCTGCCGTCACGCCATGTGCCCCTCAGGAGCCTTCCCCCAGCCTTGCAGCAGCCACTGGGCACACTTTGAGGAGGAGCAGCAGGGCGGCCAGGGGCCGCAAAAGGCTGGTCAAGGAATCGCCCTCGCGGGCCACAAAGTAGAGGGTGTGGGCAAATGTGTTTTTATATGGGGATGGTTGTTTTTATATGGGGATGGTTGTTTTGTTTATGGGGATGGTTGTTTTTGTAAGGCCGAGGATGAAGGCCATTTTTGTGGAAATGTTTTGTTATTCCTCCCCAGGTTGTGGGAGTGAGTCATGTGTGTGACTGTTTTTTGGGTGTGTTGTCTGTTTTTGGGTTTCATGTGGGAAGGGCCCTGAGTTTGTTCAATAAAGCATTTTATTTATTCAGCTTGTCCATGTTTGATGTTTGAAGTGGTTGTTGCCTTAACCGGCTGAGGGCTTGCGGAGCGGCTGCATTCAGGTCCCTTCATTGCCACAAGCCATTCCCTGACAGGGGGCCTAGAAGTGACGTTCAATAAGCCGCCGATGGGCGGCCCTTGGACCTTGTGCCTCCCTCCTGGGCTGGTACTCCTCCTCCTCCTCCTCCTCCTCCTCATGCTCTTCCTGCTCCTCCTCCTGAGGTGGTGCTCCAGCGTGAGGTGGCAGTGCCTGAGTCCTGCAGATAGCCAGGTTGTGCAGCATGCAGCAAACGACCACGACCTGGGAGACTCTCTCCGGCGAATACTGCAGAGATCCTCCGGAACGATCCAGGCAGCGGAACCGTTGCTTGAGGACGCCAATCGTTTGTTCTATGATGTTCCTAGTGGCTTGATGGCTTTCGTTGTATGCCTCCTCAGCAGGGGTCGTGGGCGCGCGGAGCGGGGTCATGAGCCAGGTACACAAAGGATAGCCTTTGTCCCTGATAAGCCATCCTCTTGGGGGAGGCTGTGCCTGGAACATGTCAGCCACAGTAGTCTGTCGCAGGATAAATGCATCGTGGCTGCTGCCTGGAAAGCGGGCATTGACAGCTAGGATGCGCTGCCTATGGTCACACACCAGCTGTACATTGAGGGAATGGTAGCCCTTCCGGTTGCGGTAATCCTTGGCATTGTCGATAGGTGCCCGCAAAGCCACGTGCGTGCAGTCAATGGCGCCCTGCACCATGGGGAAGCCCGCTATTCTCGCAAATCCCACTGCACGCTGCTGCTGCTTCTCCAGGGTCATGGGGAAGGAGATGAATTGGTGTCTCCTTCTGAAAAGGGCATTGGTCACCTGGCGGATGCAGCAATGCACGGCAAACTGGGATATGTTAGCAATGTCCCCAACAGCGGCTTGGAAGGAGCCGCTTGCATAGAAGTTCAGAGCCACCGTCACCTTCACTTCCACCGACAGAGACGTCCTGCACCTCAGCTGTGGACGCAGATCTCTGTGAAGCAGCTGGCAGATCTCTGCAACCACCTCCCTTCTGAAGCGCAGCCTCCTAACACACTGCGCAGCAGGCATGGTGAGATAGGACACCTGCTGGCGGTATTTCCTGAGTGGGTAAGGCCTAGGTTGCCGACGCCTGTTGCCCCCTCTGCGTCTAGCCAGGGCTGCCCCTCTCACACAGCGTCTGCGAGCCCTTCGCACATAATGCTGAAACTGAGGGTTGGCACCCCATGCAGCCCCCATAATATACTGGCAAACAATGACCTCACAATGAAGGCGAATTGCCAAGCTATGGCCTGAAGCCAAAAATACCTCTCCTATGTTGGGCCAAAGCAGTAAGCTCTCTTCCTTGGTCTCTGTCCATAAATCCATTGCACAAGAGTGATTGCTGCAAAATGGCTGGCCTTTATAGTTCAGGGTAAGTGCCCTTTAATTTGTGCTCCCCACGGCCCACATGGCCTCTGCTGCGTTCCAGTTCACAGTTCTTAGGAGCGCCACGCCCACATTGGGCGGGCGCGACTGAAGTTCCGGATTGGGGCGCACAAAGGGCGTTGCATGAGGAAATGACGCCATAATCTGCGCGTGCAGCTGAGCGCGCGCAAACACTTTGCGCCGGCGCTAAATGTCTACTGAAGTTGGGCGTAGGCACAGATCGCGCTGCGCCCGGCCGCTAAGTGCCTAGCGCTCGAGATCTACTCCTCCTAAGGCGCTAACGGCTGGCGCACGCAACTGAATTTCTAGGCCATGGTATTTAGAGTTAGGGTTCGTGTAACACTGCATTTAGGGTTAGGGGCTAGGGTTTGGGTTTAGGGCTAGGGTATTCTTGGTTAGGGTTAGGGCTACTCTGCATTGCATTTAGGGTTAGGGTTAGTGGTTAGGGTTAGTGTTAGTAACACTACATTTAGGGTTATGGGTTAGGGTTAGGAACACTGCATTTAGGGTTAGGGCATTTAGGGGTTAGGATTAGGGTTAGTGTTAGAGTTAGGGGTTAGGGTTAGGCTATTTAGGGTTAGGGTTTAGGGTTAGGGCTGGGGGTTAGGGTTAGGGGTTAGGGTTGGGTTTAGTGTTAGGGTTAGTAACACTGCATTTAGGGTTAGGGTATTTAGGGTTAGGGTTTAGGGTTAGGGTATTCAGGGTTAGGGTTAGGGCTACTCTGTATTGCATTTAGGGTTGGGGTTAGGGTTAGTGTTAGGAACACTGCATTTAGGGTTAGGGTTAGGGCATTTAGGGTTAGGGGTTAGGGTTAGGGGTTCGTGTTAGGATTAGGGTTAGGGGTTAGAGTAAGGGTTAGGATATTTAGGGTTAGGGTATTTAGGGTTAGGGTTCGGGTTTAGGTTAGGGTTAGTGTAAGGTTAGGGTTAGGGGTTAGGGCTGCGGGTTAGGGTTAGGGGTTAGGGTTGGGGTTGGGGTTAGGGTTAAGCTTAGTAACACTGCATTTAGGGTTAGGTTATTTAGGGTTAGGGTATTTAGGGTTAGGTTATTTAGGGTTAGGGTATTCAGGGTTAGGGTTAGGGCCACTCTGCATTGCATTTAAGGTTAGGGTTAGGGTTAGGGTTAGGGTTAGGGTTAGGACCCTCCCCTCACTCTGTTAGTTTGACCCTCTCCCCTCACTCTCTGTTAGTTTGACCCTCTCCCCTCACTCTGTTAGTTTGACCCTCTCCCCTCACTCTCTGTTAGTTTGACCCTCTCCCCTCACTCTGTTTGTTTGACCCTCTCCCCTCACTCTCTGTTAGTTTGACCCTCTCCCCTTACTCTGTTAGTTTGACCCTCTCCCCTCACTCTGTTAGTTTGACCCTCTCCCCTCACTCTGTTAGTTTGACCCTCCCCTCACTCTGTTAGTTTGACCCTCCACCCTCACTCTGTTTGTTTGACCCTCCCCCCTCACTCTGTTAGTTTGACACTCTCCCCTCACTCTGTTAGTTTGACCCTCTCCCCTCACTCTGTTAGTTTGACCCTCTCCCCTCACTCTGTTAGTTTGACCCTCTCCCCTCTCTCTGTTAGTTTGACCCTCTCCCCTCACTCTGTTAGTTTGACCCTCCCCTCACTCTGTTAGTTTGACCCTCTCCCCTCACTCTGTTAGTTTGACCCTCCCCCCTCACTCCGTTAGTTTGACCCTCTCCCCTCACTCTGTTAGTTTGACCCTCTCCCCTCACTCTGTTTGTTTGACCCTCTCCCCTCACTCTGTTAGTTTGACCCTCTCCCCTCACTCTGTTAGTTTGACCCTCTCCCCTCTCTCTGTTAGTTTGACCCTCTCCCCTCACTCTGTTAGTTTGACCCTCCCCTCACTCTGTTAGTTTGACCCTCTCCCCTCACTCTGTTAGTTTGACCCTCCCCCCTCACTCCGTTAGTTTGACCCTCTCCCCTCACTCTGTTAGTTTGACCCTCTCCCCTCACTCTGTTTGTTTGACCCTCTCCCCTCACTCTCTGTTAGTTTGACCCTCTCCCCTCACTCTGTTAGTTTGACCCTCTCCCCTCACTCTGTTAGTTTGACCCTCTCCCCTCACTCTCTGTTAGTTTGACCCTCTCCCCTCACTCTGTTTGTTTGACCCTCTCCCCTCACCCTGTTAATTTGACCCTCTCCCCTCACTCTGTTAGTTTGACCCTCTCCCCTCACTCTGTTAGTTTGACCCTCCCCCCTCACTCTGTTAGTTTGACTCTCCCCCCTCACTCTGTTAGTTTGACCCTCTCCCCTCACTCTGTTAGTTTGACCCTCTCCCCTGACTCTCTGTTAGTTTGACCCTCTCCCCTCTCTCTGTTAGTTTGACCCTCTCCCCTCACTCTCTGTTAGTTTGACCCTCTCCCCTCACTCTGTTAGTTTGACCCTACCCCCTCACTCTCTGTTAGTTTGACCCTCTCCCCTCACTCTCTGTTAGTTTGACCCCTCCCCTCACTCCATTAGTTTGACCCCTCCCCTCACTCCGTTAGTTTGACCCCTCCCTTCACTCTGTTAGTTTGACCCTCCCCCCTCACTCCGTTAGTTTGATCCTCTCCCCTCACTCTGTTAGTTTGACCCTCTCCCCTCACTCCGTTAGTTTGACCCTCTCCCCTCACTCCGTTAGTTTGACCCTCTCCCCTCACTCTGTTAGTTTGACCCTCTCCCCTCACTCTGTTAATTTGACCCCTCCCCTCACTCACCTCCCGTGAATTTAATCTCCTCCGCTGTACCTATTACTGTGATTTGATTTAAATGGAAAGGAGAGACTCACATGAGGAAAAATGTTGGTCTGAAGATATCTGGGTTCATCTGAGAGAAATGAAGCAAATAAAAGGCAATTAAAGTCTGTTCTGGGTATTCTTACTGAGATTTGAATGGATTTTATGCCGTGAGACTCACTGTCTGCATACACAGGAGTGAAGGGTTCCATCAAACAAAGATTATAATTTAGATTCAAGTGGATCACTGAGGGGATTGTCCCATGAGGAGAGATTGAGTAGACTCGAGCTATATTCACTAGAGTTTAGAAGAATGAGAGGTGATCTCATTGAAATGTATAAAGTTCTTAATGGGCATGACATGGTAAATGCTGAGAGGAAGTTAAAGTTAAAACAGAACCTGCTCCAAAGACATAAGAGATGCAGAACTAGAATGTGTGCTAACATCATGACCCCTGGGGAGGGATAATGACCCTTTATAATCCTATCTCTCGCTCTCTCTGTATCTTTTTCTCTCTCTCTACCCCTCTCTCTCTCTATCCCCCCTCTCTCTATCCCTCTCTCTGTCTGTATCCTGCTCTTTCTCTGTATCCCTCGCTCTCTCTCTCTATCCCTCTCTCTCTCTATCCCCCCTCTCTCTCTGTCTGTATCCTGCTCTTTCTCTGTACCCCTCGCTCTCTCTATCCCTCTCTCTCTCTATCCCCTTCTCTCTCTGTCTGTATCCTGCTCTTTCTCTGTACCCCTCGCCCTCTCTCTCTATCCCCCTCTCTCTCTCTATCCCCCCGCTCTCTCTGTCTGTACCCTGATCTTTCTCTGTATCTCTCACTCTCTATCCCTCTCTCTATCCCTCTCTCTCTATCCCTCTCTCTCTCTATCCCCCCTCTCTCTATCCCTCTATCCCCCCTCTCTCTATCCCTCTATCCCCCCTCTCTCTATCCCTCTCTCTCTCTCTGTATCCTGCTTTTTCTCTGTATCCCTCGCTCTCTCTTTATCCCTCTCTCTCTCTATCAATTCAATTCAATTCAAATCGCGTTATTGGCATGACAAGGTACTGTGATGAAATATTCCATTCACCACTGCCTGTGACTGAGATCGGTTTCAGTGTCATTTCCCTTCCCCCAGACCTCATTGTATTGTGTACTGGAATGTGCTGTATTGTATACTGGAATGTGCTGGAATGTGCTGTGTGTAGGGCTCCGCCCATACCTGGCCCCGTTTGTAAGCTAGCTTCAGTCTGGCCTCAGTCTCCAGAAGGAAGACATCTCTCTCTCTTACGTGTTACTTTCTAAGTTAATAAAAGCCTTGTTTTTGTTCTGCTAACTTCGAGTCTCGGAATTATTGAGGCACATCAATTTTATTAACTTATTTTTCAACACTATGGATCAACTCCTGAAACCAGAACGTTTGGATTTGGATCAACATGCTCCGGACGCATCAGCACGCTTCGGACACTGGTTTGAGTGTATGGAATTCTTCCTGGACAATTCCGCAGCCGTCAAAGACGCTACGGACGCTGCGAGGATGAGACTCAGAATTCTGCGGAATTGGGTAAGCCACCGGGTTTACCCCCTCATCCAAGACGCCGAGACGTACCTGGCCGCCTGCGACATCTTAAAGGCGCATTACCAGCAGCCTACGAATGAGGTGTATGCTAGGCACCTGCTCGCTACCCGCGCACAGCGACCTGGGGAATCGGTGGAGGAGTTCCTAAGCACCCTGAAAATGCTTGGCAAAGACTGCAAGTGCCGAGATGTAAAAGCCGCAGTGTACACTGACGAGCTTGTTCGCGATGCCTTCATCACAGGCCTCAGCTCCACTTACATCCGGCAAAGACTGCTGGAAAAAACGGGGTTGGACCTGAAACAGGCTGCGGACACCGCGCGATCCCTGGATGTGGCCCAGAGAAACTCGGACGCCTACTCTTCAGCCCGGGCCGTCCACGCCGCCACGTGTGCACCGAGGGCGCCGCCACCTTGGAAGGCATCTTCCCCGCCCGACAGCCCGACACCGGCTGGGCCCCGCTCTCCCCCCAGAAGCCCTACGACAGCCGCGACGCGTCAGGGACCCAACTGCTACTTCTGCGGGCAGCCAAAGCACACCAGAAACCTGTGCCCGGCGAAAGGCACCACCTGCTTTAAGTGCGGTAAGAAGGGGCACTTCAGGAAGGTGTGCAGAGGGAACCCCGCTGGAAAACCAACCGCCGGAAAACCCGCCACCGCCGCGTGTGCGCCGTGGGAGCGGCCATCTTGGACGCCATCTTGCCCGACCTCGTGGGGTCCGCCATCTTGTGAGCAGACAGCGTGGACGCCATCTTGTATCGATCAGGGCCCTACAGTGGCATCGGTCACAGTGGACCAGACCAGGCCGCACCCGCTATCCAGATCAATGGTGGACATTGAGGTAAACGGGTGCCGGGTTAAATGCTTAATTGACAGTGGAAGCACGGAGAGCTTTATCCACCCAGAACTGGCACAACAACTCTCCCTAAAGGTGGTCCCTACTCAGGGTACCATCTCTATGGCTGATAAAACCCAGACATCGACCATTCTGGGTTACTGCACGGTACAATTGTGCATTAACGGAACTGTATATGATAATTTTAAAGTATTAATCATGAAGAACCTATGTGCGAGCGTGATCTTGGGCCTGGATTTCCAGTGCAACCACCAAAGCATCACGCTCAAGTACGGTGGGTCCCAGCCGCCCCTCACAGTGTGCGGTCTGGCTACCCTGAAGGTAAAGCCGCCTTCGCTATTCGCGAACCTTACCCCTAACTGCCGGCCAATAGCGACCAAAAGCAGGAGGTACAGCTGGGAGGACAGGCGGTTTATCGCGACCGAGGTAGACAGGCTCCTGAAAGAGCGCATTATTGAACGCAGCAACAGCCCGTGGCGCGCCCAAGTGGTAGTGGTAAGGGGTAGCGAGAAGAAACGGATGGTGATCGACTATAGTCAAACGATCAACAGGTACACCCTACTAGATGCCTACCCGCTACCCCGCATATCAGAAATGGTGAACCAAATCGCCCAATACCGGGTGTTCTCCACCATCGACCTCAAGTCAGCGTACCACCAGCTCCCTATCAGACCAAAGGACCGCCCGTACACCGCCTTCGAGGCGAACGGACACCTCTACCAATTCCTCAGAGTCCCCTTTGGGGTGACGAATGGGGTCTCGGTCTTCCAGAGGGAGATGGACCGCATGGTCGATGACCACCACTTGCAGGCAACCTTCCCCTACCTCGACAACGTCACCATCTGCGGTCACAACCAGCAGGATCACGACTCGAACCTCGAGAGGTTCCTGAAGACCGCACAAAAACTCAACCTCACCTACAACGAGGACAAGTGCATTTACAACACCACGCGCCTCTGCATACTAGGCAGCGTGGTGGAGAATGGGGAAATCGGGCCAGACCCCGACCGATTGCGCCCCCTACGGGAGCTGCCCCTGCCCAACACTCCCAAAGCCCTGAAAAGGTGCCTGGGGTTATTTTCTTATTATTCCCAATGGGTCCCCAACTACTCCGACAAAGCCCGCCCCCTCTTGAAAGCATCCTCTTTCCCGCTCTCTGCTGAGGCCCACGCCGCCTTCAAAAGCATTAAGCAGGATATTGAGCGGGCCACGCTACAGGCAGTGGACGAGAACACTCCATTTCAAGTGGAAAGTGATGCGTCTGACTTCGCCTTGGCGGCCACCCTCAACCAGGCGGGGCGGCCCGTAGCTTTCTTCTCGAGGACCCTCCAAGGGCCCGAGATCAGACACTCCTCCGTGGAAAAGGAGGCCCAAGCCATCGTGGAGGCAGTGCGCCACTGGCGCCACTACCTAGCCGGCAAACGCTTCACCCTACTTACCGACCAGCGGTCGGTAGCGTTTATGTTCAATAATAAACAGAGGGGGAAGATTAAAAATGATAAGATTCTTAGGTGGCGGACCGAGCTCTCCACCTTCGAGTACGACATCATTTACCGGCCAGGGGCCCTTAACGAATCCCCTGACGCCCTCTCACGAGGGATGTGTGCCAGCGCCACCGGGGATCGGCTACAGACCCTCCACAACGACCTCTGCCACCCAGGGGTCACGCGGCTGTTCCACTTCATAAAGTCCCGTAACTTACCCTACTCGATTGAGGAAGTTCAGTCCCTGACCAGGAACTGCTGCACTTGCGCTGAGTGCAAGCCTCGGTTCTACCGCCCAGATAGAGCCCACTTAATCAAAGCTACACGGCCCTTTGAGCGGCTCAGCTTAGATTTCAAGGGCCCCCTCCCGTCCGTCGACCGCAATGTTTACTTCCTGAACATTGTGGACGAATACTCCCGGTTCCCATTCGCCTTCCCCTGCCCAGACATGACCAGCGCCACGGTCATTAAATGCCTCAACAGCCTGTTCTGCCTGTTCGGTATGCCGAGCTACATCCATACGGATAGGGGGGCGTCCTTCATGAGTGAAGAGCTACGCCAGTACATGCTGTCCAAGGGGATCACCACGAGCCGTACCACCAGCTACAACCCCCGGGGTAACGGCCAAGTGGAGCGAGAGAACGGGACAGTATGGAAAGCAGTCACTCTAGCTCTAAGGACCAAGGGCCTCCCTATCTCCCGCTGGCAGGAAGTCCTCTCGGATGTGCTCCATTCGATACGGTCGTAATTGTGTACGGCCACTAATACCACGCCTCATGAACGAATGTTTGTCTTTCCCCGGAAATCCACCTCAGGCGTATCCATGCCGTCATGGCTCTCCACCCCAGGTCCGGTACTCGTGCGAAGGCATGTGAGGGGCCACAAGACGGACCCTCTCGTGGAGCCAGTACACCTACTCCACGCCAACCCCCAATACGCATATGTCCGGCACGCCGACGGAAGGGAAGACACCATGTCCATAAAAGACGTCGCCCCAGCCGGCATCGACAACAACCACGGCAATAGCGGCAACGACGATCACAGCAACTCTTACCCACCCACTACTCTTTCATCACCCCCGGAAGAACACCGACCAACGGCACCCCCACCAACTACCCCTCCAACAACCCTGGCGGCACCCCCGGCAGAGACCCAGGAGGCTACCGGGGACACCCAGCCGACACCCGCGGCACCGCAACAGCCACGTCGGTCGCAGAGGACTATCAAACCCCCGAACAGACTAAATCTATAGAAGGGGTGAATGTGATGAAATATTCCATTCACCACTGCCTGTGACTGAGATCGGTTTCAGTGTCATTTCCCTTCCCCCAGACCTCATTGTATTGTGTACTGGAATGTGCTGTATTGTATACTGGAATGTGCTGGAATGTGCTGTGTGTAGGGCTCCGCCCATACCTGGCCCTGTTTGTAAGCTAGCTTCAGTCTGGCCTCAGTCTCCAGAAGGAAGACATCTCTCTCTCTTACGTGTTACTTTCTAAGTTAATAAAAGCCTTGTTTTTGTTCTGCTAACTTCGAGTCTCGGAATTATTGAGGCACATCAGGTACATCTTATGTTGCCAAAGCATCCCCCCTCTCTCTCTATCCCTCTCTCTCTATCTATCCCCCTCACTATCTATCCCTCGCTCTCTCTCTATCCCCCTCTCTCTCTATCCCACTCTCTATCCCCCTCTCTCTATCTATCCCCCTCTCACTATCTATCCCTCTCTCTCTCTATCCCTCTCACTATCTATCCCTCTCACTATCTATCCCTCTCTCTATCCCCCCTCTCTCTATCCCTCTCTCTCTCTCTTATCCCCCTCTCTCTATCCCTCGCTCTCTCTATTGCTCTCTCTCTCTCTATCCCTCTCTCTATCCCCCTCTCTCTATCCCTCTCTCTCTATCTATCTATCCCCCTCTCTCTCTCTATCCCCCTCTCTCTTTCTCTATCCCTCTCTCTTTCTCTATCCCTCTCTCTTTCTCTATCCCTCTCTCTCCCTCTCTCCCCCTCTATCCCTCTCTCTCTCTATCCCCCCTCTCTCACTCCATTACCATGCTGGAAAGACGTTAGATTGGAGGGATAGCAGATCTCAGGTGACATGGGTCATGGAAAGTTGGATGATACATCATTGTAGAAGGCATGTATACACATTTTAGTGGAGGTTCTGTGGCATTGCTCATGGTGCATGGGATGATATGCTGTTTTTATAATGACTGGTGTGTTATACCATGCAATGGACCATGTATTATACTGCCACTAAAGTAGACCTGTATTTAAGCTGGCCTGTCCCCTAAAGATCGCAAGGTCTAATTGTAGATTGGAAGGTGCTTGTAAATTTCTGTCTCTGGGTGAGAAAAAAACATTAAATGGCTGGCTTTCTTTTTTACATACAGTAGTTTTAACATTTTTAAACGTGATGTTAAAGTTGTACATAGATAGATAATACTTACACTTATATAGTGTCTCACCTCAAAACATCTCAAGCCACTTCATGCAATTATAAACCATTGAAGTGCAGTGATTGGTATAATCTGTTGGTATAATATACAATATCATGTCATGTAACATAATTTTTTTAAATCCATTTACGGATGTGGGCGTCGCTGGCACGGCCAGCATTTATTACCCATCCCTAGTTCCCCTTGAGAAGGTGGTGGTGAGCCGCCTTCTTGAACCGCTGCAGTCCGTGTGGTGAAGGTACTCCCACAGTGCTGTTAGGGAGGGAGTTCCAGGATTTTGACCCAGCAACGATGAAGGATCGGCGATAAATTTCCAAGTCAGGATGGTGTGTGACTTGGAGGGGAACTTGCAGGTGGCGGTGTTCCCATGCGCCTGCTGCCCTTGTCCTTCTAGGTGGAAGAGGTCGCTGGTTTGGGAGGTGCTGCTGAAGAAGCCTTGGCAAGTTGCTGCAGTGTATCTTGTAGATGGTAATTAATATAATTAATTAATATATAATGTAACATAATATAATGTAATGGAGTTAGGATAGTTAGGATACAGATCAGCCATGATCTCATTGAATGGCGGAACAGGGTCGAGCAGCTGAATGACCTACTCCTGTTCCTATGTTCCTATGTAATGTAATATAAAAATATAATAAAATGTAACATTATCAGGAATGGTAGCATAGTGGTTATGTTACTGGACTAGTAATCCAGAGGACTGGACTAATGATCCAGAGAAGTGAGTTCATAATCCCACCACGGCAGTTGGGGAATTTAAATCTCAGTTAATTAAATAAATCTGGCTGGTGTCAGTAATGGTGACCATGAAACTACTAGATTGTTGTAAAAACCCATGTGGTTCACTATTGTCCTTTATGGAAGGAAATCTGCTGTCCTTACCTGGTCTGGCCTAAATGTGACTCCAGACCCACAGCAATGTGGTTGACTCTTAACTGCCCTCTGAGATGGCCGAGCGAGTCACTCAGTCGTATCAAGAGAAAACTGCTACGATGGACTGCAGTGGTTCAAGAAGGCAGCTCACCACCACCTTCTCAAGGGCAATTAGGGATGGGCAATAAATGGTGGCCTTGCCAGTGACTCCCACATCCCGTGAACGAAGGAATAGAAAAATATAATTAATGTAATATCTAATCTCATGCACCTTCAGCTGAAAATGTGAAATAATAATATTCCAAAGCACGCACTCAAGTATTGTACCTGGAACCTGAAACAGCTATTAATGCTTAATAAAAACAGAAAATGCTGGAAATACTCAGCAGGTCAGGCAGCATCTGTCGAGAGAGAAACAGAGTTAACTTTTCAAGGACCCTTCGTCAGAACTGGAAAATGTTGGAGACGTAACAGGTTTTTGGGCAGGGAAAGTGGGGAGGGGAGGAAAGAACTGTGATAGGGTGGAAGGCAGGAGAGATTAAGAGACACAAGGGATGATGGTGCAAGACAAAAGGAGATGGTAATGGGACAAGGTAAGAAACAAAAGATGACTCTAGATGAAATGTAAATGGCAATGGCAGAATGCTTAATATGTGGGGGTTACAGGAGGGGAGCATGTAACCTGCTGGTTTTAGTTATTAAGGCCACTGATTTATGGTTTTCACAGAACAATCAATTTTTAAAAATTCATTCAAGGGATGTGGGCGTCGCTGGCAAGGCGAGCATTTATTGCCCATCCCTAGTTGCCCTCGAGAAGGTGGTGGCGGTGCTCCCACAGTGCTGTTAGGGAGGGAGTGAAATGGTAGAATATGATGTTCAAGTAATTTATTACCATTATTAAGCAATGGGACCAATTACAAATGGATGGAATCGTGGTCTCCAAAAGATAGATAAAATCCCAGGATCCCAAGTAAATAAGGATGGAGCTTGACTTATTCAATCACTGTAAAGCAGTGGTTCCGCTGATGGTGAGAAGGTGAGTCTTGCTATTCAGCATTTAGCTAGTGTCAGCTGCGGTTCAGTGGGTAGCACCCTCGCCTCTGGGTCAAAAGGTTGTGTGTTCTAAGCCCCACTCCAAAGAGTTGAGCATGTCATCTAGGCGGATCCTCCCAGTGCAATACAGAGGGAGGGCTGCGCTGTCGGAGGCGCCGTCTTTCAGATGAGACATTAAACCGAGGTCCCATCAGCCCTCTTGGGTGGACGTAAAAGATCCCATGGCACTATTTCGAATAAGAGCAGGGGAATTCTCCCCAGTGTCGTGGCCAATATTTATCCCTCAACCAACATCACTAAAAAACAGATTCTCTGGTCATTATCTCATCACTGTTTGTGGGAGCTTGTTGTGTGCAAATTGGCTGTCATTTCCTACATTACAACAGTACACACTGCAGCCACGGTGCGCCAGTGGTGGAGGGAGTGAATGTTTAAGGTGGTGGATGGGGTGCCAATCAAGTTGGCTGCTTTGTCATAGGAATAGGAACATAGGAACAGGAGGAGGCCATTTAGCCCCTTGAGCCAGTTCCGTCATTCAGTGAGATCATGGCTGATCTGCGACCTAACTCCATATACCCACCTTTGCCCCATATCTCTTAATATGGGGCTTATTGTTCACAAAAAGCTATCAATCTCCGATTTAAAATTAACAATTGATCTAGCATCAATTGCCGTTTGCGGAAGAGAGTTCCAAACTTCTGCCACCCTTTGTGTGTAGAAGTGTTTCCTAACTTCACTCCTGAAAGGTCTGGCTCTAATTTTTAGACTGTGCCCTCTAGCCCTAGAATCCCCAACCAGCGGAAATAGTTTCTCTCTATCTACCCTATCTGTTCCCTTTAATATCTTGAAAACTTCAATCAAATCATGCCTTAACTTTCTAACTACCAGGGCATACAACCCTAATTTGTGTAATAACTCCTCTTATCCTTTGGAATCCAGGTATCATTCTGGTAAACCTACGCTGCACTCCCTCCAAGGCCAATATATCCTTCCTAAAGTGTGGTGCCCAGAACAGCTCACAGTGCTCCAGGTGTGGTCTAACCAGGACTTTGCTGCAATAGATCTTCATCCAATTGTTTAAAACAAAAAGAACTAGGGGTCACAGTCTCAGAATAAAAGGTCGGCCACTTAGGACTGAGATGAGGAGGAATTTCTTCACTCAGAGGGTTGTGAACCTTTGGAATTCTCTACCCCAGAGGGCTGTGGATACTCAGTCGTTGAGTATATTCAAGACTGAGATCGCTAGATTTTTGGATACTAAGGAAATCAAGGGATATGGGGATAGTGCAGGAAAGTGGAGTTAAGATAGAAGATCAGTCATGATCTTATTGAATGGCAAAGCAGGCTTGAAGGGCCGTATGGCCGACTCCTGCTCCTATCTTTTATGTTCTTAAATTAAAACATTGATTATTAGGAGGCATTCTAACACTGCACATTCTTGGTTTATTATTGAATGTGTTTAACTCGGTTTTATTTTTTCAGGAAACTGAAATTTAGTGGAAAGAAATAAAGTCAGATCCAAATATGACCGCTAACATCGTAAAGGATTTTCTGAAAATACCTGAAATATCTGATGAAAGGTCCCAGACCTGAAACATTAACTATTATGTCCATGTATGATTGAGACACGGACAGCAGGAGTTGAACAAAACAAGTCTTTACTGAAAGGAGTCAATCGGGAAACTGAAACTACAGAGGCTTACTAGCGCCTTTTATACAGGGGTGGTGACTGCCGGTACTGCAGTCTGAGACCAGTTATTCTCTTCAAGGTACATACACAACAATTCCTCCCCTTTTAGATAAACAGTACATAACATTCATTTAACAACTAAATGATAACTAATTACAATCACAATTACGGTTGCTAGATACATTGGTTAAGTTTAAGCAATTATAAGTTCAGTCTTTGAGGAGGCTTCTTGATTCTGTCTGGATAATGCCTCTTTGGGGTATCAGGTTCCTCTGGCAAGGTTGAGTCGGGATCAATGTCGTTGTTTGGTTCATCTGCTTCCAATATCACCGATTCTGCAGTAGCTGCAATTGGTACGTCGATTTCATTACCAGGTGTATCAGATCGTGGTGTGGAGTTGACGTTTTCCAGTGACTCTAGAATCTGGTCAGCATGGTGTCTTACAATGCTCTCTCCAACGTCCACGGTATACATGAGAGGTCCTTGCCGTGTACAAATCGTTCCTGGCTGCCATTTCTCAGTGCGGTAGTCCCGGGCCAAAACTGGTTGACCTATCTTAAAACTCCTGGTCGGCCTTTCATTCATATTCTGAAACTGCCTGTTCTCCACATCTCTTCGGACGTTTGGCTTAACCAAATCCAAGCGGCATCGTAGTCTTCGATTGAAGAACATCATGGCTGGAGTTTGGTTGGTAACCGCATGTGTCGCATTCCGGTAGGCAAACAAGAAGTTGTCCACCTTGTGTTGTAGGGGTATATCTTCATTACACATTGCCTTGATAGCCTTCTTGAATGTTTGAACAAACCTCTCGGCCAATCCATTAGTGGCTGGATGATATGGGGCAGATGTGTAATGCTTAACACCATTGTTCTTTAAGAACCTCCGGAACTCTTCAGACACAAACTGTGGTCCATTGTCAGAGCAAATCTGTTCAGGCAGCCCATTCCTGGCGAATATGGTTCGCAAAACTGTGATAGTTTTTTCCGTGGTGGTTGAGGACATTTTTATTACCTCTGGCCACTTTGAATGTGCATCCACCGCAATTAAAAACATCGAGTCCATGAAGGGACCAGCAAAATCAATGTGCACCCTTTGCCATGGAGATGAGGGCCACTCCCATGGATGTAGAGGAGCTTGTGGTGGGGCGTTTTGGACCTTCTGGCATCCTGCACAGCTCTTGGTCATCTCTTCGATTCCTCGATCGATTCCCGGCCACCACACAAACGCTCTGGCTAAGTTCTTCATTTTTACCCCACCCAGATGACCCTCATGAAGCTCATTGAGCACTCTATCCATCAACTTAGGTGGAATTACTACTCTGGATCCACACATCAAGGTTCCTCTGCACACTGACAGCTGTTTTCTTCTCGGCGAGAATGCTGGCAGCAGTGGTTCGCCATGTGCTGGCCATCCCTTCACCGTTAAATCATAGACCCATGATAGTGTCGGGTCATTCCGTGTTTCCTTTTCTATGTTTGCATTCATCACAGGGAGACATTCGACTATGGTCGAGTGGAATAACTCCACTGGATCCACTGCAAGGTCTTCTTCTTCCACCATCGGCAACGGTAGGCGCGACAATCCATCAGCATTCCCATGCTGTTTAGTTCCTTTGTACTCGATGTCATATTGGTGTGCCCCTAGGAAAAGGGACCACCTCTGCAGCCGTTGTGCTGTCATTATCGGTACGCCCTTCTGAGGGTTAAAAATGGAGACAAGAGGTTGATGATCGGTTAGTAGAGTAAATTTTTGACCGTGCAGGTAGTGATTGAACTTCTTCACCCCCCACACTAGGCTGAGGGCCTCTCTGTCAATCTGGGCGTAGTTACGCTCGGCAGAAGTTAACGAGCGTGACGCAAAAGCTATCGGCCTCTCTAAACCATCAAGGAATTTATGTGACAGTACCGCCCCAATGCCGGAGGGAGACGCATCACACGCCAGTCTGATCGGCAGTGCTGGGTTGTAGTGAGCCAATACTTCTCTTGAAGTGATTAAGTCCTTACTCTTCTGAAAGGCCCGCTTACAGTCATTGCTCCATTTCTATGCTACTCCCGTTCGTAGCAGGGCGTTCAGTGGGTGCAGGATTGTCGACAAATTCGGCAAAAACTTATGGTAGTAATTCACCAATCCGAGGAATGACCTCAGTTGCGACACATTTTCAGGCGCTGGGGCCTTAACAACCGCTTCAATTTTGTCAGGGGACTTATGTAACCCCTCTTCATCAATCACGTGGCCACAATACGATATCTGTTTCTTAAAAACTCGCACTTGGGGCGGTTGGCTCGTAGCCCATGTTCCCGTAGTCTAGTGAGCACCTGTTCTAGGTTGTTAAGGTGTTCACTGTCATCTTCACCTGTCACAAGGATGTCGTCCAAGTAACACTGAGTCCCCGGAATCCCTTGCAGGACTTGTTCCATCGCTCTTTGCCATATCGCCGGAGCCGATGCTACTCTGAATACCAATCGATGATACTGGTAAAGACCTTTGTGAGTATTTATCGTGAGATACTTCCTAGAGGATTCTTCAACCTCCATCTGCAAATATGCTTGTGCTAGGTCAATTTTTGTAAAACGCTTCCCTCCAGACAGTGAGGCGAAGATGTCTTCTATCCTTGGAAGAGGATATTGTACTGTGTGAAGGACTGGGTTCACCGTCACCTTGAAATCCCCACAGATGCGAACCTTCCTTGGCTCCTAAGACTTAATGCTTAACGTTTTCTTCATGACAGGAACGATGGGTGTCACCCACTCGCTCCAGTCGACCTTAGACAACACGCCTGCCTTCTCCAGATTCTCCAGCTCTGCCTCGACGGCTGGGCGAATTGCATATGGTACCGGTCTTGCTTTAAAAAACTTGGGAATTGCATTCTCTTCTATTTTTATCGAGGCGGTTACGCCTTTAAGAGTGCCCAGTTCTTGTTGAAATACCTCTTTGGCGTTAGCTAAGATTGTTGACAATCGTCCAGGAGTGACGTTTTCATCTTTTTTACCATCCACCGTCATTGCACGAATGGAGTGCCAATCTAAGCTTATCTTCCTGATCCATTCACGTCCCAATAACGGTGGTCCACCATTTGGCAGTATGTAGAGATACAATTTCCGTATTTTCTTGCCGTTGTATTCAACAGGCACCCTTATTTTTCCTCTGGGGTATACATTTTGCCCCGTATACGTCGTCAAGACGATGGATGTCTCTCTCAAGGGTATGTGTGAGAATAGCCGCTCGTAGTCTCGTCGATTCATGACGGTTAGCGCTGATCCTGTATCCAATTCCATTTTAACTTGGGACCCTGCTATCGTGAGGGTGACCCAAATGGTTCGGTGATCCTCTTTTGCGATTACATTGTGAAGTTTGAGACAGCTTAGTCTCCTGTTCCCAGATTCACTATCGCTCATCTGGTCTTTGGAACTACTGTCCATCATCTTTTGTACTTTCTTGTACGGTTCCTTAGTAGCCTTTTTGTTGTCACTGGTCTTCTTCCCAGACCTGCAAACTCGTGCAATGTGTCCCATCTTTCCGCATTGCCTGCATATTTTTTCCTTGGACCAGCAGTCCTTCTGGTCATGGTTAGTTCTGCCGCAGCGATAACATTTTGCAAATCCCCGTGTCATTTCGTGGATGCCGTATTCTTGTGGCTTTTGTTGAATTTCCGCAGCTCCCCTGGCTGCTGCTTCGTACGATACTGCCACGCTGAAAGCCTTATCTAGCGTCAGCTCTTTCTCTCAGAGTAACTTCTTCTGTGTTCCTTCACTCAGGAGTCCACAGACAAATTTGTCCCGTAGTGTATCTGCCAGTCCTGCTCCGAACTGGCAGTGCTTTGATAGCTTGCGTAGTTCCGTAAGGTACTCAGCATTGCTCTCAACTTTATGCTGAGTTCTCCTGTGGAATTTAAATCTTTCGGCTATCAACAGCGGTGCAGGGTTTAGGTGCTCCTGTAGGACAGCAACAATTTCGTTAAAACTCTTCGCCTTCGGTTTGCCTGGAGTAATCAGGTCCCGCAATAGGCCGTACGTTCTAGCGCCCATTAAGTTTAGCAATACCGATGCCTTTTTCTCATCGGCTATTTTGTTTGCCTCGCAATATACCTCGACTCTTTCCACATACGTGGTCCAGTCCTCTATTGTATTATCAAAGGCAGTGATACAGCCAGTCTTCGGCATCTTGAAAATCTAAAATGGCGCCTCCCGCGCTTTGCCTTCTTCCCCGCTGATTAAGATGGCACCTCCCGCGCTTTTGCCTTCTTCCCCGCTGTTGCTAGCGCTGCTTTCTGCGGTTTCCGTTGCAACCTGCAGCTCCTCGCGGTTTCCTGCGCGTTTAATATTTCTTTTTTTTAAATTATTTTCCCGTCGTGGAACAACCCTGTGGGACTCTTGCCGCCCTCTTCTTGGGTCTATACGCAGCCCGGCTTCGTAGCACCGGCCGCACCCTGTGTGCTCCACCCTCTCTCTCTCCTCTTCCCGACAACGCTGCTCGGCCCCGTTGCAAGCCACCCGCTCGAGTTCGCGAACACCGCAGCCCAGGAAGGATCAGTGTACTACCTGCCACCAGCCCGATTAGCTGAAGCACCGTCGACAGGAACCAGGCCCCGCTTTCGACAGCTTCTCCAGCAATCTTCAACTCCGCTAACACAGGGGCGGATGCCCACGGTCGACGCCCGTTTCTACTGCTTCCTTCTTCCTTCTGGCCTCGACCTCTGCTCACTTCGCTGCAGGAATGGATCCCAGGAGGTGGTGAAGACTGTAGGTAAGTTCGTATCTGCTCGTCGCCAGTATTATGTCCGTGTATGATTGAGACACGGACAGCAGGAGTTGAACAAAACAAGTCTTTACTGAAAGGAGTCAATCGGGAAACTGAAACTACAGAGGCTTACTAGCGCCTTTTATACAGGGGTGGTGACTGCCGGTACTGCAGTCTGAGACCAGTTATTCTCTTAAAGGTACATACACAACATTAACTCTGTTTCTCTCTCCATGGATGCTGCCTGGCCTTCTGAGTATTTTCAGCATTTTCTGTTGTTATTCCTGAAAAATATTACTTTGTTCAACTATTCAACCAGAGCATCATCTTCGCGTCACAAAGAACCAGAGAGTACATTGGATTCAAAGACCCCGAGTCCAAACTGAAGATAAATAATTCCACGCTGACCGATATTTTCCTGATGACCTACATTCAGTGTAAGCTGAATGAAGCCATTAGTTGTACGAGGATGACCGACGAGCAGACCGTCCTGCTGGAGGCGGATTGGGTTTGGGCCGTGCAGGACGCGACTTCTAAAAACCCCAAGGTGCAGATCGCGGCGCGGGTCATTCACATGGAGAGTGAAGAGGAGGAGGCAGCGGAGAAGAGGCTTCCAGTCACTGAGTCCATGAAGCTAGCAAGGCAAGAAAGAGACCATCGACAAGACCCACCCCGAGAAAATGATCGATTTCTGTTCATCCATCGGGAAGGACTGTTATGGGCTTTGGGCACAAGGATGACCCGAAGAGCATCTGTGGAGTCCTCAGCAATGACTTCCACACACACTTGGGAAATGGCCGCGAGGTTGACAACACCGCCCTGCTGGGTAGTGGCCAAGAGCTTTGTCACTCCAGGAAGAATGTTGGAGCTGATCCTTCAGAAAGAAGGCGTGCTGGAGAACTTAAAACCTTCTTCAGTTTCATCACGATTATGAATCATCAAATCATAGAATAGTACAGCACAGAAGGAGGCCATTCTGCCCATCGAGTCTGTGCTGGCTCTTTCGAAGAGCAATCCAGTTAGTCCCACTCCCCCGCTCTTTCCCCATTTCCCTGCAACTTTTTCTCCTTCAAGTATTTATCCAATTCCCTTTTGAAGGCTACTATTGAATCTATATCCACCACCCTATCAGGCAGTGCATTCCAAATCCTAACCGCTCGGTGCGACCCTTCAGCCATTGCAAACAGTTTCTTCTTCTTTACTCTATCTAAACCCTTCATGATTTTAAACACCTCTATCAAATTTCCTCTTAGCCGTCTCAGATCTAAGAATTCTCACTGATAATCTGCTTTGGTTTCAGAGTTTGTAAATGCGCAAGTCATCAAATGACAACAAGTGCCAGGCAAGGGAGACCAGAAGTATCATTTCATAGGAGTTTAGAAGATGTTGTTGTAACCTACCTGGTGAAGAGGAGAAAGCCCATTGTGGGCAACACTCACGGACAGAGTCCTCGCTGAGAAAATCAATACTAAAATTGTTTTATGTTAGAAGCACAGGTAAAGGTAACATGCTAAATTGTATCCCTGTGCACAGATTTTCAGAGTATGAAATGGTCCAGTGGCAGGGCATGGTGGCCTCGTGGTTATCGTTCTGGACGAGCAATCTAAAGGTTGTGAGTTGAAATCCCACCGTGGCAAATTTGGATAATTGAAGTAATTAAATCTGGAAATGTGAGGGCTGGCAGCAGATTGTCATAAAAACCCAATCGGTTCACAACTGTCCGTCAGGCAAGGGAACAGCAACAATTGGCATTTATAACAGAGAGGAGGAGGAATTTCTTCTCTCAGAGGGTCGTGAATCTTTGGAATTCTCTTCCCCAGAGAGCTGTGGAGGCGAAGTCATTGAATATATTTAAGGTGGAGATGGACAGAATTTTGAACGGTAAGGGAGTCAAGGGTTATGGGGAGGGGGCAGGGAAGTGGAGTTGAGGCCAAGATCAGATCAGCCATGATCTTATTGAATGGTGGAGCAGGCTCGAGGGGCCGAATGGCCGACTCCTGCTCCTGTTCCTTATGTTCTTATATAGCGCCTTTAATGCAATAAAATGTCCTAAGGCGCTTCAAAGGAGTGTTATAAAAAAAAAACACATAATTTGACACCAAGCCATATAAGGAGATATTAGGGACAGGTGACCAAAAGCTTGTTCAAAGAGGCAGGTTTTAAGGAGCGTCATAAAGCAGGAGAGAGAGGCGGAGAGGTTTAGGGAGGGAATTCCAGAGCTTGGGGCCCAGGCAGCAGAAGGCCGCCAATGGTGGAGCGATTAAAATCGGGGATGTTCAAATGGCCAGAATAGGTGGAGCGCAGAGGTCTAGGGAGATTATAGGGCTGGAGGCGATTACAGTGATAAGGAGGGGCGAGGCCATGGAAGGATTTGAAAACAAGGTTGAGAATTTTTAAATCGAGACGTTGCTCAACCGGGAGCCAATGTAGGTCAGCGAGCACAGGGGTGATGGGTGAACAGGACTTGATGTGAGTGAGGACACGGGGCAGCAGAGTTTTGGATGACCTTAAGTTTACGGAGGGTAGACTAGGGAGGCTGGTCAGGAAGTAGGAACCTGCCACACTTATCCTGGTCTGGCCTACACATGACTCCATTCCCAGATTACATGATTGACTCTTAATTCCTTCAGGGTAACTAGGGAATGGGCAGTAAATTCCGGCCTTGCCAGTGACGTCCACATCCGGGGATCAAACTCTGACTTTGGACTCAGGCTGTTTTTGCACTTTTAAATGACCATAATGGTGCCTTTATTGGAGACCTGGCACAGACCGGGGATTGGGGCCTTTACTGGCTGAACGCATGGTGCCTTGCTTAAAACAAAAAGGAAGACTCCAGTTGGATTTGTGGACCTTGCTTTGTGGACTGCTGTCGTGTTTGGTGAGGTCACACCCAGTCCCGTTCGCCCATCACCCCCTGTGCTCGCTGACCTACATCGGCTCCCGGTTCAGCAACGCCTCAATTTTAAAAGTTCTCATCCCTGTTTTCAAATCTCTCCATGGCCTCTCTTCCTTCCTCCCTATCCCTGTAACCTCCTGCAGCTCTACAACCCTCCGAGATCTCTGCGTTCCTCCAATTCTGGTCTCTTGCGCATCCCCGATTTTAATCGCTCCATCATTGGCGGCTGTGCCTTTAGCTGCCCGGGCCCTAAGCTTCGGAATTCCCTCCCTAAACCTTTCCACCTCTCCGCCTCTCTCTCCTCCTTTAAGACGCTTCTTAAAACCGACCTCTTTAACCAAGCTTTTGGTCACCTGCCCTAATATCTCCTTATGTGGTTCGGTGTCAAATTTTGTTTGATAATCCCTCCCGTGAAGCACCTTGGGATGTTTTACTACGTTAAAAGTGCTACATAAAGGCAAGTTGTTGTTGTCTATCCAGTCTCAGTAATGTCACTATCAGTAATATAGTCCCATGCATAAACACTGAATACTACTTTGTAAATGATCCTCTCAAAATTGCTACCAGCCCATAGGCAGTGCTAACCCCACCTTTACCTGGACACTGACCCTTGAACAACCATCCTTCACATTGATCTAGAGGCCACCCGATAAGAACATAAGAACATTAGAAACAGGAGCAGGAGTAGGCCAACCGGCCCCTCGAGCCTGCTCCACCATTCAATCAGGTCATGGCTGATCCAATCTTGTCCTCAACACCACTTTCCCGCTCTCTCCCCATACCCCTGGACTCCCTTGTAGTTCAAACGTCTGTCAATCTCCGCCTTGAATATATTCAATGACTCCGCCTCCACAGCTCTCTGGGGTAGAGAATTCCAAAGATTCACGACCCTCTGAGAGAAGAAAATCCTCCTCATCTGTCTTAAATGGCCGACCCCTGATCCTGAAACTATGCCCCCTAGTTCTAGATACCCCCACGCGGGGAAACAACCTCTCAGCATCCACCCTGTCGAGCCCCCTCAGAATCTTATATGTTTCAATAAGATCACCTCTCATTCTCCCAAACTCCAATGAAATGCTGCCATCTAATGGTGGGAACCTTAAAACCAGACAGGGGCTTAAAATTTAATCCCTTCACTAAAATAGCAGAGGGAGGAATCCCAGACAACAGAGAAGCTGCTGGTAAGCCACCAGAGGGCAGTTAAGAGTCAACCACATTGCTGTGGGTCTGGAGTCACACGTAGGCCCAGACCGGGTAAGGACGACAGATTTCCTTCCCTAAAGGACATTAGTGATGCACTTTACATCCTTCTGGACTCAACATCAAGTTCAACAATTTCAGATCATAACCTCGGCCCCTAACATATTTTCCCTTTTTTTTAATCCACACTTTCGTCTGGGCTTTTTTCTTCCCTCCCACATGGCAGCTGTCCTTCATTCTGCCAGGGCCATTCACACTTCATCTAGAGTCATCCTTTGTTCCTTGAATATCTCTTAATGTCTCTCAATGTCTCTTAATCTCTCCTGCTTTCTATCCTATCTCTGACCTTCCCTTTTGTTCTTTCATCCCCTCCCCCTTTTCCCAGCCTTCACTTGCTTTAAAATCTATCCCTCTTCCTGCATTTTTTCCAGTTCTGACGAAAGGTCATCGACTTGAAAGGTTAACTCTGTTTCTCTCTCCACGGATGCTGCCTTGACCTGCTGAGTTTTTCCAGCATTTTCTGTTGTTATCCCCAAAAGTACTTCATTGGCTGTAAAGCACTTTGAGACGTCCACTGGTTGTGAAGGGCATTATATAAATGCAAGTCTTTCTTTAATGACCACCATAGGTTTTTATTCCATATTTATTTAATTGAATTTAAACTCCCCAACTGCTATGGTGGGATTTGAATTCATGTCTCACTGGATCATTATGTTACTAGCACTGGATTGCTAGTATCAGTAACATAACCACCATGCTACTTGTTGTATCTGTGATGAAATATATGCCTTCATCAGCCCATGTGTTTTACCTGCTTGTATTGTGTGAACCGCCCCCTTTTGTTCCTATTGTGTGTATTGGCTACGCCCCTGTCTTTTGCCATATAAAGGTCTCAAAAGCTGTATGAGTCATTCCTACCAGACGAACCCGATGTGGGAAGACCTGTAATGCTGCAATGTTCTTAGTGATTAAAAGCCTTCAGTTGAATCCTTGTCTTTGAGTCATTGATGGCATATCAATTTTAATCACTCAAACACCAAAATGGATCGACTCCTGAAACCAGAGCGCTTGGATCTGGACCCCCATGCCTCAGACGCAGCCACACAGTTCGGACACTGGTTCCAATGCTTCGAATTTTTCATTGCAAACTCATCCACCACCATAGCAGCCGCAACCGCTACCGGAGACATGAAACTGGGAATCCTGCGAAACTGGGTGAGCCATCGGGTCTCCCCTCTCATCCAAGATGCCACCAGCTATGGGGATGCCTGCACCATTCTGAAGGCCCACTACGTGCGGCCAATAAACGAGGTGTACGCCAGGTATCTTCTGACTACTCGCACGCAGCGGCATGGTGAGTCACTAGAGGACTTTATACTAAGCCTAAAAGTACTGGGCAGAGACTGTAACTGTAAGGCCGTGTCTGCCATCGCGTACACGGAGGAGCTGATTCGAGACTCCCTTATTGCGGGCCTCAGTTCAAATTACATTCGGCAGAAACTGTTTGAAAAGGAGGGACTGGA
Organism: Somniosus microcephalus; assembly: GCF_052327205.1. Taxonomy (NCBI): domain Eukaryota; kingdom Metazoa; phylum Chordata; class Chondrichthyes; order Squaliformes; family Somniosidae; genus Somniosus; species Somniosus microcephalus. Next base: position 44,102,500 of record NC_141008.1, read on the forward strand.
CTTAAAACAGGCTATAGATATAGCGCGATCGCTGGATATGGCCCAGAAGAACTCTGAATCCTGTTCCCCAGGCCACGCGGCCCACTCCGCCTCGTGCGCGCCGTGGGGGCCGCCATCTTGGAAGCCATCTTCACCTCCCAGGTCTCAGGCCAGCCCAGCACCATCGGAGCCCCAGCCTCCACCCAGGAGCCCCACTACTGCCGCGATGCATCGGGGCCCGAAATGCTACTTCTGCGGCCAGGACAAACACTCCAGGCATCTGTGCCCAGCGAAGGGTACCACCTGTTCTAAATGCGGGAAGAAAGGACATTTCAGCAAAGTCTGCAGAGGGAACCCCGCCTCCAACTCCACCACCGCCACGTGCGCGCCGTGGGAGCGGCCATCTTGGAAGCCATCTTGTCCACCCTCATGGAGTCCACCATCTTGCCCCGACTACACGGACCTCCAGGACCCACTGGTGGCCTTGATCACAGTGGATCAATCCAGGCCGCATCCGTTGTCTAAATCGATGATGGACATAGAGGTAAACGGGAACAAGGTTAAATGCTTGATTGACTGCGGGAGCACCGAAAGCTTTATTCACCCTAGCCTGGTAAAACGACTTTCACTAACGATAGTCCCCACACAGGGCAAAATCGCCATGGCCGATAAGACTCATACCTCAAAAATTACAGGTTTCTGCGGGGTTATGTTGTCGGTAAAAGGCAATGATTACAGAGATTTTAAACTATTGATAATGCCAGATCTCTGTGTGAGCGTGATCTTGGGTCTGGACTTCCAGTGCCACCACCAAAGTATCACGCTTACCTACGGTGGGTCCCAGCCGCCCCTCACAGTGTGCGGTCTGGCTACCCTGAAGGTCAAGCCGCCCTCTCTGTTCGCCAACCTCGCACCCAACTGTCGACCCATAGCGACCAAGAGTAGGCGGTACAGCTGGGAGGATAGACGGTTCATTGCGTCGGAAGTAGAAAGACTCAAGCGGGAGGGTATCATCGAATGCAGTACCAGCCCATGGCGCGCCCAGGTAGTAGTAGTTAAGGGTAGCGAAAAGAAGCGGATGGTGATAGATTATAGCCAGACGGTTAATCTATACACCCAGCTAGACGCCTACCCTCTGCCCCGCATAGCGGATATGGTTAACCAAATCGCGCAATACCGGGTGTTTTCCACCATCGACCTAAAATCGGCATACCACCAGCTCCCCATTAGGCCGGAGGACCGTCCATACACCGCCTTCGAGGCGAACGGACGTCTCTACCACTTCCTCAGAGTCCCCTTTGGGGTAACGAACGGGGTCTCGGTCTTCCAGCGGGAGATGGACCGCATGGTCGATGAGAACCAGTTAACAGCCACCTACCCATACCTAGACAACGTCACCATCTGCGGCCACGACCAGCAAGACCACGACTCGAACCTCGCGAGATTTCTGAAAACCGCCCTCAAACTCAATCTCACCTACAACGAGGATAAGTGTGTCTTTAGCACCACGCGCCTCTGTATCCTGGGCTGCGTGGTGGAAAACGGGGAAATCGGTCCGGACCCCGACCGATTGCACCCCCTACGGGAGCTACCCCTACCAAACACTCCCAAGGCCCTGAAAAGGTGCCTGGGGTTCTTCTCCTATTACGCCCAATGGGTCCCCAATTATTCCGACAAGGCCCGTCCCCTCCTGAAATCAACGTCCTTCCCGCTCACGGCCGAGGCCCACGCCACCTTCAACAGCATTAAACACGACATTGAGAAGGCCGCGCTGCGGGCAGTGGACGAAAACATCCCTTTCCAGGTCGAAAGCGATGCGTCCGACTTCGCTTTAGCAGCCACCCTCAACCAGGATGGGCGGCCCGTAGCCTTTTTCTCAAGAACTCTCCAAGGGCCCGAGATCAGGCACTCCTCGGTAGAGAAGGAGGCCCAGGCCATAGTGGAGGCAGTGCGGCACTGGAGGCACTACCTAGCCGGCAAACGCTTCACCCTGCTTACCGACCAGCGGTCGGTAGCCTTCATGTTTAACAACAAACAGAGGGGGAAGATCAAGAACGACAAAATTCTCAGGTGGCGGATCGAACTCTCCACGTTTGAGTATGACATAATATATAGGCCAGTGGCCCTCAACGAATCCCCCGACGCCCTATCACGAGGGATGTGTGCCAGCATCCAGGGGGACAGGCTACAGGGCCTCCACAATGGCCTCTGCCACCCGGGGGTCACCCGGCTATTCCACTTTATAAAATCCCGTAACCTGCCCTATTCCATCGAGGAGGTCCGGTCTATGACCAGGGACTGCCGCACTTGTGCGGAATGCAAGTCCCGTTTTTTCAGGCCCGACCGAGCCCACCTGATCAAAGCTACACGGCCATTCGAGCGCCTGAGCTTAGATTTCAAGGGACCACTCCCCTCCACCGACCGCAATGTGTACTTTCTCAACATTGTGGACGAGTACTCCCGCTTCCCATTCGCCTACCCCTGCCCAGATATGACCAGTGCCACGGTCATCAAGTGCCTCGGCAACCTGTTTTGCACGTTCGGCATGCCTATCTACATCCACACTGACAGGGGGGCATCGTTCATGAGCGATGAACTGCGCCAATACCTGCTGTCAAAGGGGATAGCCACGAGTCGGACCACTAGTTATAATCCCCGGGGTAATAGGCAAGTGGAGAGGGAGAACGCGACAGTGTGGAAGGCGGTCACCTTAGCACTAAGGTCTAAAGGCCTCCCCACCTCCCGCTGGCAGGAGGTCCTCCCAGACGTACTCCACTCGATAAGGTCGCTACTGTGTACTGCTACTAACGCCACTCCCCACGAGAAGATGTTTGTTTTTCCCCGCAAATCAACCTCAGGAGTATCCCTACCCTCGTGGCTCTCCACCCCAGGGACAGTCCTGTTACGGAAGCATGTGAGGGGCCACAAAACGGATCCCCTCGTGGAGGCAGTACACCTACTCCACGCAAACCCACAGTACACGTACGTCAAGCACGCCGACGGGCGTGAAGACACCGTGTCCATAAAGGACCTCGCCTCGGCAGGAAACGACGACGACGACCCATCACCACCACCCCCAGAAGAACCTCCACCATCCCCAGAGGTATCCTCACCGCCCCCAGAAGTATCTGCAACACCCCCAGCACATGGGTATGCCCAGGAGGGCACCACGGACTCCCGGTCGGAACCCGAGGTACTGTTGCGACGTTCAGGAAGGACTATCACACCCCCGGACAGACTAAATCTGTAGAAGGGGTGAATGTGATGAAATATATGCCTTCATCAGCCTATGTGTTTTACCTGCTTTGTATTGTGTGAACCGCCCCCTTTTGTTCCTATTGTGTGTATTGGCTACGCCTACGCCCCTGTCTTTTGCCATATAAAGGTCTCAAAAGCTGTATGAGTCATTCCTACCAGACGAACCCGATGTGGGAAGACCTGTAATGCTGCAATGTTCTTAGTGATTAAAAGCCTTCAGTTGAATCCTTGTCTTTGAGTCATTGATGGCATATCAGTATCTATGCTTTAATGCGTTCAATCAAGCATGTAGATACGTCGAATTAAATCAGAGTCAGGCAGACAGGCTCATAACTACGATGTTCTCTTTATTGGCAAAATGGCTGACTGCTGCTTTCCTGGGTAATTCCCATAATGCAATGCACATTACATTACTGTATTAACTGGTGTTAAACTCGCACATTACATTACCGTATTGACTGGTGTTAAACTCGCAATCAATACACGACATCCCCCTTTTCCTTGGAAACAAACTTGCAGTTTACAAACAGTTGCTTACAATAACACTGCATAACATATTTGGTTTATAAACTTTTTACAAACTTGTGTCTTACCACACAACTAAATAATTCCCAGGTTTAAATATTTAACATCACCCATGCAGCTCTCGCACAGTTTATGTTGTGACATAATCAGACAGTCTTTGGGGTTTTCTTTTAACCCTTTGAGGTCTGGCTGTATTGGGTATGTCTGACATATTGGTGTCAGTGGGTATTGCCTGTGTCACAGTGGTATGTGTGTCAGGGTCTACTATACTGTCCTCAGTCCCTTGTGTTTCCTCCTGCTCATGGAGTGTCTCCTTTGGTCCATTGGTTCTGTATTTCTTCACAAACGTAGTGTTTCTCGAGTAGCGTGCTCCTTCTGGAGATTCCACTACTACTTGACTCCCTGTTTTACTCAAAACTTTGTGCAGTGTGGCATTAAAAGGAGTGGTGAACTTGTCCACTTTGTCCTGCCGTACCAGCACCGTGTCGCCAACTTCCACCTCTAAGTATTGTGTTCTCCGCTGTTCATCTGCGTACAGTTTGGACTTGCCTTTTTGTTCTGCGTCCCGGTCACGTACTTCCATGTCTGCGCGTGACTCTGTGATGTCTGGCAGCTTTCCTCTCATTTTCGGTTTAAAGAGCAGCTCTCCCAGGCTCTTTCCTGTCGTGGCATGGACAATGCTCCTGTACATAGTCACATATTTTCTAAGTTCACGTTTCCAATCTAGTCCTTCTGACTGAGCAACTCTGATTCTCTTCATCAGCGATGCATTCTGGCGCTCGACTTCTCCGTTAGCCTGAGCCCATTTTGCTGTCGTTTTCAGGTGTTTGATCCCGTTATTTTCACAGTATTCTTTGAATAATTCAGATCTGAATTGGGGACCATTATCAGATTTGTAGGTGATTGGCAAACCATGACAGCTGAAGATTGACTCTAAACTATCAATAACCTTCTCTGTTGTTGTGGAGGTCATGCTGTCGTATTCATAGTAGCGACTATAATAATCAACTACCACAAGAATGGAGTGGTTGGATGGCAAGGGTCCCAGTAAGTCTATAGCTACATCCTGCCAGGGGCCCTCCGGTAATGGTGTTGGTCTCAACGGTTCAGGTGGGTCGGGTCTGGCTACTATCTGACAGCCGTGGCATGCTTTACAGTGTTTTTCAGCTGCCTTGTCCATACCAGGCCACCAAACCTTAGTTCTGAGATGTTGCTTTGTTCCAACTATTCCCAAGTGTCCTTCATGTGCTAACACCAGGGCTCGTGCATGTAACACTGTGGGTAGCACGATGCGTGTTCCCCGAAGAACTAGGTACCCCACTACGCACAGCTCGTTTGCAATTGCTGCATAAGCTTTACAGTTCTCAAAATGTCCGTTTGTGATTGCCTTCCGTACCTCAATCAGCTCTGGGTCGGTAGCAGAGGCTTCCTCCACCTCTCTAGTAGTGAGTGCTTTTGGTGTCGCACTCATAGCTACAAATCTCACGTATTCATCTGAGCCATGAGAATGTCTCTCCTGTTTTGCTGTCTCCCCCAGCAATCGTGACAGTGGGTCTGCAATGTTTTGCTTGCCTGGAATGTGTATCACCTTAAAATCGTACGGCTGTAATCTAAGTACCCATCTCTCTATACGGGCACAGGGTTTAGAGTGTGGGCCGTATATCACTTGTAATGGCTTATGGTCAGTTACCAAGTTAAATTTTCGGCCATACACATATGGATGCAGCCTCTCACAAGCCCATACAAGAGCTAAGGCCTCTCTCTCTGTTTGAGAGTATTTCCTCTCACAGTCTGTTAAAGTACGACTTACATAGCATATTGGCACCTCTTGTCCCTGTTGGTCCTGAACTAGTACTGCGCTTAAACCTACAGGACTGGCGTCTGCTATCACCTTGGTTGGTACGTCCTTATCAAAATATGTTAAAGTGCCGGCTCTGGCCAACTCTTCCTTGAGTGCACTGAATGACTGTCTCTGTTGTGATCCAAATTTAAATGGTGTGTCTTTTCTCGTCAGGCATCGCAGTGGCTCTGATAGCGTTGCAAACTGCGGGATGAATCTGCTACTGTACCCAACGAGTCCCAAGAAACTCCTCACCTCTGTAGCATTCTCTGGTTCCTGAGCTTCTGCCACCGCTTGCACTCTCTCTGCTGTTGGTCCGATGCCCTTTTCAGACAACAGAATTCCCATGAAAATCAATCGGTCCATGTTGAATTGGCACTTCTCTGAGTTTAGTGTCAGTCCACTTTCCATTAGTCTGGTCATGACAGTGTGCAGGCGTCTGTTGTGCGTTTCCTGGTCATGTGCATGCACGATAATGTCGTCTGAGATGTTTTCAACACCCTCTATTCCAGCTAAGGCATTAGCTATCTCGTGCTGATACTGCTCACTAGCTGAAGATACACCGAATATCAGCCTCTTGTACCTGTATACTCCGTTATGTACTGCAAACGTTGTGATTTCTCGTGACTCAGGGGTCAGTTCTAGCTGGTGATAACTCCATTTCAGGTCTAGCATACTTAATGTCGTCGAGCCGTTCATACCTTGGAGTATCTCATCAACGGTGGGGATTGGATATCGTTCCCTCACTATTGCCTGGTTTGCTCGTCTCATGTCTAGGCATAACCTTACATCCTTATCCGCTTTTGGTACAATAACCACAGGATTTACCCATGGGGTGGGACCAGTTACAGGTTCGATAATGTCCATGTCCCTCAATTGTTTTATTTTGGCCTCTACTGCCCCCCTTAAGTTGAATGGTATACACCTGAGTGGCTGGGCCACTGGCTTCACTTGTGGGTCGATATACAAACTGATCTGTTTTGTGTTCAGCCTTCCTACTCCCTGGAACACCTTTGGATACCGCTGTTCTAGTAGCTGTCTTACATCTACCACAGCTGAGACATCTGCGCCTATTTTTAAAACTCCCAGTTTCATGGCTGTCTCCCTTCCTAGCAACGGCTCTCCATGGCCTTTAACCACAATGAACTCCGCCTGCTCAGTTCTCTTACCTATTGTAATCCCACATGTGAATACACTTTTAACTGACAGTGGTCGGCTAGAAGCATAAGAGAATAACTTTCTCTCTGTCTTAGGGACATGTGACTGACACTTAATGTGTTCTGACTTTAATCCTTCCCATGTATTCTCATCTATCACATTATTAGTTGCACCCGAATCAATTAACATTCTCAGGTTTACTCCTCCCACACAAAAGGTAAGTCTCTCCGTCACGTTATTTCCAGTAACAGCAAATGCACAGTTATTTTGTTCCTCTACATTGTTCACACTGTGTTTCTTTGTACCCTTTGTGCAGCATACTTTGGAGAAATGATCCTTTCCCTTGCACTTATGACACATTTGTCCACGTGCTGGGCATTTCGGATCTCTGCCCATGTGGCCTGTGTGTCCACATCTATAACATTTCCTTTCGTTCCTATCGCCATTTCCCTTTGGTTTCTCTGTCGAGCTTTTCGCATAATACCCTCTTTTCTGTGTAACACGACGGACAGTATCTGTCTCCGCCTTCTCTGTACATGACATGGCTGACATCTGCTCCTCGACATTTTCACATTGTGAGGCCAATTGTAACGTGCGGGCGAGCGTTAGACCATGCTCTTCCTCTAGCAATTTCCTCCGCACATAGGCTGACGTGCACCTACTCAGGATAGCGTCTCTTATTTGATTATCCGCATTCCCCCCCCCCTCAAAAGCACAGTCTTTAGCAGCCTGCTGCAAGCGAGTAGCAAATTGTTGCACAGTCTCACCTGTCTTCTGGGACAACTTATGAAAAGTCTGTCTAGCAAATGCTGCGTTGACCTGGGGCACGAAGTAGTGATTCAAAGCACTAACCGCCGCCATGTAGTCTGCTGGCTCTCCTGTGTCCGGTAGAGTCGAAAAGATATCCTGGACATCTGGTCCTGCTAAGTGTAGAAGTAGAGCTCTTCTCCTCTGCTTTGTGGCAGCTGTAGAGGTATCGTCGATAATGAGTCCTTTGCCGTCGGCATAAAGCTCAAAAGACGTTAACCACCTCGTCCATCTTGGACCCAACGTGGCTGGCTCGCCAAAACATGCAAAATTTTGAATGCCGTTCTTCTCCATCCTAACTAACCAAAACTTGGGCAACTACCTATTTAAAGTGATTCCGTTCGTTATCCTCGTCGCCAATGTTGTATCTATGCTTTAATGCATTCAATTAAGCATGTAGATACGTCGAATTAAATCAGAGTCAGGCAGACAGGCTCATAACTACAATGTTCTCTTTATTGGTAAAATGGCCGACTGCTGCTTTCCCGGGTATGTCCCATAATGCAATGCACATTACATTACCGTATTAACTGGTGTCAAACTCGCAATCAATACACGACACTACTGTTCCCACATCACACAGCAGGGCTTCAAGCCCAGGTTTCTTTGCAATTAGTCAACAATTTGCATGAACTCAAACGACTGGGTGGTCACTTATTAAAACAGGTTTGTTCAGTTCCTATTTACGTTTTACTGCATTAAAGGCGCTCAGTTTTCAGTTAGCTCAGTGTGGAGCCAGGAGAATCAGGAGTGCCTCCCCATTAATATTGCAGGCCACTGGAGGCCCACGCTCGCTCCCCCTTCCGTTTCCCCTGACCCCTCCCTCCCACCCCGCCCATTGCAGGCCGCAGCCAGTGAGGCAGCCGGCCCATAAGTGGAGCGAAGGAAAGTGGTGCTCCGCCTCTGGAGGTGCAACAGGAGGCCGCAATTACTACAATGAGGCCTGAGGCCTAGTTTCTTTCGGGCCTTGGGCCTCCTGGTGCTGGGAGCCCTCCGTGAGTTATGGGCCCAAAAATGAACCATAAAGTGCTCCTACCCCCTTATTAGTTTAGTAGAGGTGTTAATCTATTGGTTAACAGCTCCGCTGATATAGCAGAGGGTGGGGAGGGGGTTGGATTTCAGACGAATACATTGGGCTGAATTTTGCCAGACTCGAAGAGGTGGGTTTGGAAGCGTGTGAGGTGGTAAAGTTGAAAAAAATGGCAGGCAGCTCCGAACCCGCCTCCAGCCCGCCTCTGTGCAATTTTCCCAAAAGCGGGCTTTCAGACCCCGTTTCCATTCCGCCTCCTGTCCTGCACGTCTCCTCTGGAACACGCCAGTGAATCCTGGCGGCCTCACAAGTGGATTGCTTACTCACAGCTGCAGCTCCTCCATTAAAAAGGAGTTTTCAGCAATCATCATTTGCAGGTGGCAGAACTTTGTTGTCTCAGGTCTGGGGGAACTTTTAGCAGGCCTACTCATTGTTGTGGAAGTTTGGAGCCTGACACTCATCTCCAGTGTGACCTCCTGGGAAACCCCTCTCCCCACTTGACTGAGCGCTTCCTCAACTGAGGTATATACCAGAAGAATGGGAACCATTTATTTCCTTTCCTCCTTGACATCAGATTCGGATGAAGACCAGTTGCGGCAGCAGCAGAACCCTGAATAACAGCAGCAGCAACAACAGGCGCGCCAAGCTGCTGCTCACCCAACTGAAGCTGCACAGGCCAGAAGGCGCTAGCACGCGACCACATTGCTGCCCGGGATGCAAGGTGGCCAGATCTGCACAAACACTTTTGCCTCGCACCTTCTTACCAGAGCATCGACAACGGACAAGAACCTGCGGATTCCTATCACTCTGACCACCATACTGACAATTGCAAGTCACCCTAAGCCCTCAAATGTGGAAGTCCCATTTGCAAAATGACACAGGCCACAACTTCAACAGTTTGCCATTAAATCAGTTTATCATAACAATTCAAGGATGGCTTGTCAAAAATCAATACAACAGAACACCCAAGTGACTACCCTTGTGACTACTTGTGCTTTATCTTCCTCTTTCGCGTGCTCCTACGTGGTGCTTCCCCTGGGGCTTCAGCAGATGTGGAGGCCCCTTGCTCAGTTTCTTGCTGCTCCTGCCTCGACAACTTTGGTGGTCGTCCTTTGGGGTTGCGAACCTGTGAGGGCTTGGCAACCGTCTGCTGCTCCTGCGGCTGTGCAGGGGCTGAGATACCCATCTCAGTTGGGTGAGGACTCTGGTGGGGCACTGACCGAGGGCTTTGCAGTGGCATGGTCATGTGAGTACTTGGAGAGGAGCCCCCACTTCCTTGTTGTCTGCCACCAACATCCCTCTCATGGGTCAGCCCCACTTCAGAGCTAGCAAGTGGCTTGACAGTACCTTGCTGCACTTCAGGGGGGCCATGAGGACCTATTTCTGCACTACTCCAGAGGACTTCCATGAATGTCTGGTTTCTATGCTCAATAGCTGACCATCGCTCCTCAAGAGATGTCAATCTATTCTGAACAATGACCATGCTTTCAATACCCTGGCGACTAAGCTCCTCCATGGCCGTAACCATCCTCTCCTCTACCGTAGCCATTCTCTCCTCTACGATAGCCATCCTTTCCATGAAGTTTGCCATCCTTTCCGTGGTGATGCGTTCATGCGCCAATGCCTCCACAAAGGCTCTGCTCATGTTCGCGATGGACTCCTCCATTCGCTCCACTCGCAGCGACCCTGGAGACAAAACCTGCCAGAGACTCCTGCACTTGTTCCTGGAGTTTCAACACTGCTCTCCTTCTGGATGGACCCGGAGGCACAGGGTCGACATGCAGCTAAGCCAAGCTGGCAGAGTCCTGTGCCCTCTGATGAGGACTCTCCACTGCTGTCCCTGCCTCCACCATCTGCTGATGCTCACTTGTGAGCTGTGATACACCAGGTGACAGCACTACTCTATCTCGCGAAGGTCCCACTGAGGTGTGAGTGTCTGTGCTGGTGCTGGGTGCGCTGAATTCTGCTGATGCTGCACCCTCAGAGGTTGCAGCTTCCTCTGAGGAGTCTTGAGGCTCAGGCTGTTCCTCCTGGACAGTGGGGACGAGGGATCTCGATGGTCCTGTGGGGGAGTAAAGGAAAGAGTTAGAGATATGAGGTAAAGGTTAGATGCACATTGAATTGTGCAGATGATCATAAGTCAATCTGTTAGAGCATCAGAATCATTATCAGTCACTCATGCAATGTCAGTGAGAGAGATGCTAAACTATTCTGTCACCAGCTTGCTGTAATGCGCCCGTCTGTCTGTCCCCCACTTGCGAATCGTCCTCCACTCCGGCGATCTCCAGGGCCGCCTCCTCCGAGGTGGTGAGCTGGGCTACTGAAGGTGGCCCTCCTCCTGTTCTCGCTCTTTCCCTCTTACTGTGGGCTCTCTTTTCTTGCAATGAGGGAGACAAGTGGAGTTTGAGTGAGAATGAAGTAGAGTGTAGATGTTATGTCTGACATTGGTGATAGGTACTCGATTGCCTTGGCCTGAGCACATGGAGTTTGATAGTGCTGTTATCATTGTATTGTGTATAGGTATTCGATTGCTTTTGCCTGGGAGTGTGTGTGTGGAGCAGCCATTAAAAAGCAACATGAACTGAACTCTGCTTACAGCCTCTGGATTATCTTTGCAAACGCAACAGTAGAGAATCCATAGCATAGATGCTTAGAAGGAGACAAAGGGCCCTCCCTGTGTGTTGTAAGTTTTCATTGCATTACAGTGATAGGGGGTGTGATGGCTGCATGGTCGAATAGTTAAATGAATGTGACCATAGAGAGAGAGGGAATGGGTAAGGGTGCAGGGATGTAATGGTCAAATGGGATGTGGAGGAAGAGGTTGGCAAAGCAGAGTGCTGGTGATGAGAGGCGATGGGGATCAGATTGAGGGTGATGGGAATGTCCTACTCACTTTTCCTGTGCAGAGGAGGTCATGAAACCTCTTCTTGCACTGCAGCCAGGTTCTGCTGCACAAAGAAATTGCATTTACCTCTTGGGCCACTTGCAGCCACACAGCTTTAGTCTGCTGGGGAGGCTTTTTCCTCCCTGAGGAAGGGAAGAGCACCTCCTTATTTGCTCTTGCTCCCTCCACCAGAGCTTGGAGGGAGGCCTCATCGAAGCTTGGAGCACACTTTGTTCTACTGGTGGACATAATTGGTGAAGGAAGTGTTCAGAACAAGGGGCATAAAGTTTAAAGGCTGAAAAAGAAGCAAGGCTGCTTGCCGGCCTTAAATCCAGCAGCATTGATGACGTTATCGGAGGCGACTTTCTGTATGAAAAGGCTCATTGGACCAGGGGTTTCCACACGCTGGAAATCAAGTGCCCAATTAGGGCAAAATCGCACTTTTGTCCCATTTCACATCGGAGTCAGGATCCTGACACGACGACCACCTGACACGCCCCCAGCCCACCCCCAATGGCAAAATCCAGCCCATAGTCATAGTGGGAAATTTTGCCAGCCCTGGGGAGAAGGGTATTGAGGAGTGACTGCCGGGAAAATGGCAGAAACTGGGAGCTGGTACCGAACCCGCTCCCAACCCTCCTCCGTGCCATCTTCCCGGGAGGCGTCTCCTTGAGTCAGGAAGGGGATTACAGCCAATTAACTGCCTGTTTACAGGTAGTTAACAGGCAGTTAAGAGGCTTATCCCCATTTTAACCCTTCAAGTGCGAGCTTCCCAACGTCGGGAAACCCCACCAGGGTCAGCGAGGCGAGCAGTGGGTCTGTGGGGGTGAGAGAGGTCAAAAGGTTCGTTGTGGAGGTGAGTGATGGGTGCAAGTGTGGAGAGGTAAGTATGAGAGGTGAGTGTAAAGTGTGAGAATAAGTTTACTTACCTTTGTTTCTTTCTGCAGGCTTCAACCCTTGGGAATCCAGAGGTGCCTCATCTCAACGGCAGAGATGACAGAATGGCTGCTGCATTCTCCTGCGGAGGAAATAGGTTTTGTTGAGCCTTCAGTAAGGGCTCACCATAAAACAGATTGTCAGTGTTTGACTGCTTCTCACTATATTCACTTCAAACTCTCTCTACATTCCACTGCTGCAGACCAAGTGCTGGAAAATGGGATTAGAATAGACAGGGCTTGATGGGCGGCGCAGACACAATGGGCCGAAGGGCCTCTTTCTGTGCTGTATAACTCTAGGACTCTATGACTCATTCTGGTAAATCTCCTCTGCACCCTCTCAAGGGCCTTCACATCCTTCCTAAAGTGTGGTGACCAGAACTGGACGCAATACTCCAGTTGTGGGCTAACCAGCGCTTTATAAAGGTTCAGCATAACTTCTCTACTTTTGTACTCAATACCTCTATTTATGAAGCCCAAGATCCCATATGATTTGTTAACCATTCTGTCAATATGTCCTGCCACCTTCAGGGACCTATGCACATTAACTCCTAGGTCTATCTATCCCTGCACACGCTTCAAAACTGTGCCATTAAGTGTATATTGCCTCTCCCTGTTCCTTCTGCCAAAATGCATCACTTCACACTTCTCTGTATTAAATTCCATCTGCCACTTGTCTGCCCATTCTGCTAGCCATCATTGGATGTGAAGGGCTTTAAAACGTCATGAAGAAGAGATCAATTTTATATTAACGCAATTTCTCAAGTTCCTCAAAGTACATCACAATGTGGTCCTGCAATTTTCTACACGGGCAATGGTAGATTGCGGCTGCATGTGTAGACATTCTGAATCATTGAGGACACATTCAGTACAAATCTACAGTGACAAATACTCCCAGTAATACATGGCCACTGGGGTCAGGTGCTCCACTCTGGTTTGTGACCCACACTCAGTACAATTCTACAGTGAAAGATACTCCCAGAAATACCAGCCCTTGGTGAGTTGTCATCACTGAGAGCTGCTGCAATATCACAAGACGTTCCGCCAAAGACAATAATTTGTTCATAAACTTGCCTGTGAGATTCAAACAGACTTATATTTTCGGTTAAGACAATGGGATAAAAAGGGTAGTGGAACTTTGGGATATCAATTTATTGCAATTATATCACGAATTTGACAATTGTGTAACAAGCATCACCAGGCACCAGAATCTAACGTAGTTAATTACAGAGCAAAACCAGAGACCAGTTCTCGCACACACATTTACACAACATATACGGTTATAGTCTCTTACCAAGAACACGAATGACTTCAAGGATTGTATAGAATAGTTTTGTAATAGTATGAAATGTTTCAATCATTTTCTATGTGACGCGATCTGTCCCTTCGTGCTGCATGCAATCTCTCTGAATTAAACTCAAGTTGATACATTCCCAGAGCCTTTCATTTATACCATGTGGAATCTCCACTGGGACAGACAGGTTTCCAACATCGTTCAAATTAGTTCGAGTTGTCTGAACAAATTGATTACGACAGCCGATTTCAGTCCCTGATGTGATAGAACATATTTAAATGAGCATTGCCGAGATTTAAGGAAAAACCTCAAAAAGTGTAAAATTCTTATATTAATGAACTAATGAGAATTGGAAGCTGTATTCTCACAGCAATGGTGTTGTTCCTTTAAACAGCATCAGGCCCATCTCTAGATCTCGTATTGCTTCGGTGACGTTATCACGATAAACTACATCTTAACTCTCGATATCCACTTATTATATACTTAATATAAACTACATTTTAACTCTTGATTTCCACTTAAATACTTAATATAAACTACATCTTAACTCTCGATAGCCACTTATTATATACTTAATATAAACTATATTTTAACTCTCGATATCCACTTATACACTTAATATAAACTACATCTTAACTCGCGATATCCACTAATTATATACTTAATAAAATTACGTCTTAACTCTCAATATCCACTTATATATTAATATAAACTACATCTTAACTCTCAATATCCACTTATTATATACTTAATATAAACTACATCTTAACTCTCGATATCCACTTATTAGATATAATATAAACTACATCTTACCTCTCTCTATCAACTTATTATATACTTAATATAAACAACATCTTAACTCTCGATATCCACTTATTAGATACTTAATATAAACTACATCTTATCTCTCTATCAACTTATTATATACTTAATATAAACTACATCTTAACTCTTGATTTCCACTTATTATATACTTAGTATAAACTACATCTTAACTCTTGATATCAGCTTCTTATATACTTAATATAAACTACATTTTAACTCTCGATATCCACTTATTAGATATATTAATAGAAACTACATCTTAACTCTCGATATCCACTTATTATATACTTAATATAAACTACATTTTAACTCTCGACATCCACGTATATATTTAATAATAAACTAAATCTTAACTCTCGATATACTTAATATAAACTACATCTTAACTCTCGATATCCACTTACATATTTAATATAAACTACATCTTAACTCTCGATATCCATTTATTATATACTTAATATAAACTATATCTTAACTCTCGATAGCCACTTATTATATATTTAATATAAACTACCTTTTAACTCTTGATATCCACTTATATACTTAACTAGCTGGAGTGCCCGGTGGTGCCGAGGGTTTTTTGAGGGCATGTTGTTATGAAAAAAGTAGAAATAATTTTTATATATATAAATGAGTTTGTCTGTCTGTGTGGGAAGGAGAGAGAGAGAGAGGGAAAGAGAGAGAGAGAGACTGGGGGGGGGGAGAGAGACCCGGGGATCGAGAGAGAGACTGGGGGTAGAAGAGAGAGACGGGGGGGGAAGAGAGAGACTGGGGGGGAGAGAGAGAGAGAGAGAGAGAGAGAGACTGGGGGGGAGAGAGAGACTGGGGGGAAGAGAGAGAGAGAGACTGGGGGGAGAAGAGAGAGACTGGGGGGGAGAGAGAGAGAGAGAGACTGGGGAGGAGAGAGCGAGAGAGACTGCGGGTGAAGAAGGGCGGCCGGCATTTTGTGAGGTCGGCAGGAAGTTCCCTCACCCTCTCTCTCTCCCTCCCCCTCTCTCTCCCACCCCCCTCTCTCTCCCTGCCCCTGTCTCTCCCCTCTCTCTCTCCCCCTGCCCTTCTCTCTCCCTGCCCCTCTCTCTCCCCCTCCCTCCCCGCTCTCTCTCTCTCCCTCCCTCCCCTCTCCCTCTCTCTCCCTCTCCTCTCCCTCCGACTCACCACGGTACCAGAACGGAGCATATCCGACACCGGAAGTCCGGGTGCCCATCGCTCCGAAGCGAGCCCGGGGTTCCTCAAGGTCAACGCAGCGGGCCTTTGGACCCGGTTGGCCGGGCGGCAGTGGAACGCCTTTCGCTCCGGACTCCCATGTCCGATATCGGTCGGGGACGGCTCGTGTGAAAGCCTCGGTTTTCCCGGTCCCGCACTCAAGAGAGAGAGGGAGAAGGAGAGAGAGAGAGAGAGAGAGAGAGAGAGAGGGCAGAGGACAGAGAGAGAGAGAGGGGGGGGGGGAAGGAGCGAGAGAGAGAGAGAAATTTTTTAAGCTTCAGGCCCGGCCGGTCTGTAATGGCCGCCACTCACCTCAGTAATGGCAGTTTGAAGGATTAGGCCCCGCCCACAAACGCCATGAAACACCCCCCGTGACGCACCGATTGGTCAACCATCAGATCACTGAACTGTAGGATTGGTCAACCATCACGTCACTCAACGCTGATGAGCGGTAGGATTGGTCAACCGCTAATGAGCGGATTTTTCCCCGTTTTTTTAAAGTTTTTTGTCTACTGTCCGAACAATTTTTGTCTGACCAAAAAGTAAAGACACCTAGTAGACTCCCCTAATCATAAGCTTTCTTTTGATATAACATATGTGTAGGTACGTTCTATAACTTTTGAGTGATGCCCGGACAGACAGACGGACAGACAGACAGACAGAACTATCCGCTTTTTTGTAAAACTGGTTATGAGACTGGTGGGCTGGTCACTCTGCTCTCCCCTCCCTCCCCCTCTCCTCTCCCTCCCCCTCTCCTCTCCCTCCCCCTCCCTGCCCCTCTCCTCTCCCTCCCCCTCTCCTCTCCCTCCCCGTCTCCTCTCCTCTCCCTCCCTCCCCCTCTCTCTCTCCCTCCCCCTCTCCCTCCCTCCCTCCCCCTCTCCCTCCCTCCCTCCCTCCCCCTCTCTCTCTCCCTCCCCCTCTCTCTCTCCCTCCCCCTCCCTCCCCCTCTCCTCTCCCTCCCCCTCTCCTCTCCCTCCCTCCCCCTCTCCTCTCCCTCCCTCTCCTCTCCCTCCCTACCCCTCTCCTCTCCCTCCCTCCCCCTCTCTCTCCCTCCTTTCACTCCCTCCCTCCCCTCTCCCTCCCTAGCGCCTCAGGCCCGGCCGGACTCACCTCGGTACTAGAACGGAGTCAGTCCGACAACGGGAGGCCGGGTGCCCAGCGCTCTGAAGCGAGCCCGGGGTTCCTAATGGTTAATGCGGTGGGCCTTTGGAGCCGGTTGGCCGGGCGGCAGACGAACGCCTTTCGCTGTGGACTCCCGTATCCGATTGCGGTCGGGGACGGCTCATTGGAAAGCTCCGGTTTTGCCAGTCCCGCACTCACAGCAAGAGAGAGAGGGGGAAGGAGAGAGAGAGAGAGAGAGAAATTTTTTGAGCTTCAGGCCCGGCCGGTCTGTAATGGCCGGCACTCACCTGAATAACGGCAGTTTGAAGGATTAGGCCCCGCCCACAAATGCCATGAAACACCCCCATCACGCAGCGCGCGGATTGGTCAACCATCACGTCACTGAACGCTAATGAGCGGTAGAATTGGTCAACCGCTAATGAGCGGATTTTATTCCGTTTTTTGAACGTTTTTTGTCTACTGTCCGAACAATCTTTGTCTGACCAAAAAGTAAATACGCCTAGGAGACCCTCCTAATCATAACCTTTCTTTTGATATAACATACGTGTAGGTACGCTCTATAACTTTTGAGTGATGCCCCGGACAGACAGACAGAAGTATTTTATATATATAGATACTAGCTGGAGTGCCCGGCGGTGCCGAGGCCTTTTTCGAGGGCATGTTGTTGAGGAGGAAGAAGAAGAAGAAGAAGAAGAAGACTGGAGTAGGAAGAAGAAGAGGAAGAAGAAGAAGACTGGAGGAGGAAGAAGAAGGAGGAGAAGAAGAAGAAGAAGAAGAAGAAGAAGAAGACTGGAGGAGGAAGAAGAAGAAGAAGACGATGAAGAAAAGAATGAAGAAGACCGGAGGAGGAAGAAGAAGAAGAAGAAGAAGACTGGAGGAGGAGGAAGAAGAAGAAGAAGAAGAAGAAAAGAATGAAGAAGACCGGAGGAGGAAGAAGAAGAAGAAGACAGGAGGAGGAAGAAGAAGAAGAAGAAGAAGTCTGGAGGAGGAAGAAGAAGAAGCAGAAGAAGGAGAAGAAGAAGAAGAAGACTGGAGTAGGAAGAAGAAGAAGAAGAAGACTGGAGGAGGAAGAAGAAGAAGAAGAAACAAATGGAAGAAGATGGAGGAGGAAGAAGATGAAGAAGAAGACTGGAGGAGGAAGAAGAAGAAGAAGAAGAAGAAGACTGGAGGAGGAAAAAGAAGGAGAAAAGAATGAAGAATACCGGAGGAGAAGAAAAAAGAAGAAGAAGATTGGAGGAGGAAGAAGAAGAAGGAGAAAAGAATGAAGAAGACCGGAGGAGGAAGAAGAAGAAGAAGACTGGAGGAGGAAGAAGAAGAAGAAGAAGTCTGGAGGAGGAAGAAGAAGCAGAAGAAGAGGAAGAAGAAGAAGAAGACTGGAGTAGGAAGAAGAAGAAGAAGAAGAAACAAACGAAGAAGATGGGAGGAGGAAGAAGATGAAGAAGAAGACTGGAGGAGGAAGAAGAAGAAGAAGAAGACTGGAGGAGGAAGAAGAAGAAGAAGAAGACTGGAGGAGGAAGATGAAGAGGAAGAAGAAGAAGAAGACTGGAGGAGGAAGAAGAAGAAGACTGGAGGAGGAAGAAGAAGAATAAGTCTGGAGGAGGAGATGAAGAAGAAGAAGAAGCAGAAGAAGAGGAAGAAGAAGAAGAAGAAGAAGACTGGAGTAGGAAGAAGAAGAGGAAGAAGAAGAAGAAGACTGGAGGAGGAGGAAGAAGAAGAAGAAGTCTGGAGGAGGAAGAAGAAGAAGAAGAAGAAGTCTGGAGGAGGAAGATGAAGAAGAAGAAGAAGAAGCAGAAGAAGAGGAAGAAGAAGACTGGAGTAGGAAGAAGAGGAGGAAGAAGAAGAAGACTGGAGGAGGAGGAAGAAGAAGAAGAAGTCTGGAGGAGGAAGAAGAAGAAGCAGAAGAAGAAGACTGGAGGATGAAGAAGAAGGAGAAAAGAATGAAGACGACTGGAGGAGGAAGCAGAAGAAGAAGAAGAAGTCTGGAGGAGGAAGAAGAAGCAGAAGAAGAGGAAGAAGAAGAAGAAGAAGACTGGAGGATGAAGAAGAAGAAGATGAAAAAGAGGTAGAAGAAGAAGAAGAAGACTGGAGGAAGAAGAAGAAGACTGGAGGAGGAGGAAGAAGATGAAGACTGGAAGAAGAAGAAGAAGAAAACTGGAGGAGGAAGAAGAAGAAGAAGAAGAAGAAGGCTGGAGGAGGAAGAAGAAGAAGAAGAAGAAGAAGAAGAAGAAGACTGGAGGAGGAAGAAGGAGGAGAAGAAGAAGAAGAGGAAGAAAAAGAAGAAGAAGAAGACTGGAGGAGGAAGAAGAAGAAGAGGAGGAAGACTGGAGGAGGAAGTAGAAGAAGAAGTAGAAGAAGAAGAAGAAGGAGAAGTAGAAGAAGATGGAGAAGATGAAGATTGGAGGAGGAAGAAGAAGAAGAAGACCAAGAAGAAGACGGGAGGAGGAAGAAGAAGTAGAAGAAGAAGTCTGGAGGAGGAAGAAGAAGAAGAAGCAGAAGAGGAAGAAGAAGAAGAAGAAGACTGGAGTAGGAAGAAGAAGATGAAGAAGAAGTCTGGAGGAGGAAGAAGAAGAAGAAGCAGAAGAGGAAGAAGAAGAAGAAGAAGAAGACTGGAGTAGGAAGAAGAAGAAGACTGGAGGAGGAAGAAGAAGATGAAGAAGAAGTCTGGAGGAGGAAGAAGAAGAAGAAGCAGAAGAGGAAGAAGAAGAAGAAGAAGAAGACTGGAGTAGGAAGAAGAAGAAGAAGAAGAAGAAGACTGGAGGAGGAAGAAGGAGGAGAAGAAACAAATGAAGAAGATGGGAGGAGGAAGATGAAGAAGAAGACTGGAGGATGAAGAAGAAGAAGAAGCAGAAGAAGAAGACTGGAGGAGGAAGAAGAAGAAGAAGACTGGAGGAGGATGAAGAAGAAGAAGAAGAAGACTGGAGGAATAAGAAGCAGAAGATGAAGAAGAAGAAGAAGCAGGCTGGAGGAGGACAGGGCAGAAGAAGAAGACGATTGGAGGAGGAAGAAGAAGAAGAAGACTGGAGGAGGAAGAAGAAGAAGAAGAAGTCTGGAGGAGGAAGAAGAAGCAGAAGAAGAGGAAGAAGAAGAAGAAGACTGGAGTAGGAAGAAGAAGAAGAAGAAGAAACAAACGAAGAAGATGGGAGGAGGAAGAAGATGAAGAAGAAGACTGGAGGAGGAAGAAGAAGAAGAAGAAGAACAGAATGAAGAAGACTGGAGGAGGAAGAAGAAGAAGAAGAAGACTGGAGGAGGAAGATGAAGAAGAAGAAGACTGGAGTAGGAAGAAGAAGAGGAAGAAGAAGAAGAAGAAGACTGGAGGAGGAAGAAGAAGAAGACTGGAGGAGGAAGAAGAAGAATAAGTCTGGAGGAGGAAGATGAAGAAGAAGAAGAAGCAGAAGAAGAGGAAGAAGAAGAAGAAGAAGAAGACTGGAGTAGGAAGAAGAAGAGGAAGAAGAAGAAGAAGACTGGAGGAGGAGGAAGAAGAAGAAGAAGTCTGGAGGAGGAAGAAGAAGAAGAAGAAGAAGTCTGGAGGAGGAAGATGAAGAAGAAGAAGAAGCAGAAGAAGAGGAAGAAGAAGACTGGAGTAGGAAGAAGAGGAGGAAGAAGAAGAAGACTGGAGGAGGAGGAAGAAGAAGAAGAAGTCTGGAGGAGGAAGAAGAAGAAGCAGAAGAAGAAGACTGGAGGATGAAGAAGAAGGAGAAAAGAATGAAGACGACTGGAGGAGGAAGCAGAAGAAGAAGAAGAAGTCTGGAGGAGGAAGAAGAAGCAGAAGAAGAGGAAGAAGAAGAAGAAGAAGACTGGAGGATGAAGAAGAAGAAGATGAAAAAGAGGTAGAAGAAGAAGAAGAAGAAGAAGACTGGAGGAAGAAGAAGAAGACTGGAGGAGGAGGAAGAAGATGAAGACTGGAAGAAGAAGAAGAAGAAAACTGGAGGAGGAAGAAGAAGAAGAAGAAGAAGAAGGCTGGAGGAGGAAGAAGAAGAAGAAGAAGAAGAAGAAGAAGAAGACTGGAGGAGGAAGAAGGAGGAGAAGAAGAAGAAGAGGAAGAAAAAGAAGAAGAAGAAGACTGGAGGAGGAAGAAGAAGAAGAGGAGGAAGACTGGAGGAGGAAGTAGAAGAAGAAGTAGAAGAAGAAGAAGAAGGAGAAGTAGAAGAAGATGGAGAAGATGAAGATTGGAGGAGGAAGAAGAAGAAGAAGACCAAGAAGAAGACGGGAGGAGGAAGAAGAAGTAGAAGAAGAAGTCTGGAGGAGGAAGAAGAAGAAGAAGCAGAAGAGGAAGAAGAAGAAGAAGAAGACTGGAGTAGGAAGAAGAAGATGAAGAAGAAGTCTGGAGGAGGAAGAAGAAGAAGAAGCAGAAGAGGAAGAAGAAGAAGAAGAAGAAGAAGACTGGAGTAGGAAGAAGAAGAAGACTGGAGGAGGAAGAAGAAGATGAAGAAGAAGTCTGGAGGAGGAAGAAGAAGAAGAAGCAGAAGAAGAAGAAGAAGAAGAAGAAGACTGGAGTAGGAAGAAGAAGAAGAAGAAGAAGAAGACTGGAGGAGGAAGAAGGAGGAGAAGAAACAAATGAAGAAGATGGGAGGAGGAAGATGAAGAAGAAGACTGGAGGATGAAGAAGAAGAAGAAGCAGAAGAAGAAGACTGGAGGAGGAAGAAGAAGAAGAAGACTGGAGGAGGATGAAGAAGAAGAAGAAGAAGACTGGAGGAATAAGAAGAAGCAGAAGATGAAGAAGAAGAAGAAGCAGGCTGGAGGAGGACAGGGCAGAAGAAGAAGACGATTGGAGGAGGAAGAAGAAGAAGAAGACTGGAGGAGGAGGAAGAAGAAGAAGACTGGAAGAGGAAGAAGAAGAAGAATACTGGAGGAAGAAGAAGAAGAAGTAGAAGACTGGAAGAAGAAGAGGACAAAGAAGTAGAAGAAGACGACTGGAGGAGGAAGAAGAAGAAGAAGAAGACTGGAGGAGGAAGAAGAAGAAGAAGAAGATGAAAAAGCAGTAGAAGAAGACTGGAGGAGGAAGAAGAAGAAGATGAAGAAGCAGACTGGATGAGGAATGAGGAGGAGAAGAAGAAGAAGAAGAAGACGACTGGAGGAGGAGGAAGAAGAAGAAGAAGATGAAAATGCAGTAGAAGACTGGAGGAGGAGGAAGAAGGAGAAGAAGAAGAAGAAAATACAGACTGGAGGAAGAAGAGTAAGAAGAAGTAGAGGAAGACTGGAGGAGGGAGAGGAAGAAGAAGAAAAAGAAGACGACTGGAGGAGGAAGAAGAAGGAGATGAAGAAGTAGAAGAAGAAGAAGAAGACTGGAGGAGGAAGAAGAAGAAGAAGACTGGAGGAGGAGGAAGAAGAAGAAGACTGGAAGAAGAAGAAGAATACTGGAGGAAGAAGGAGAAGAAGTAGAAGACTGGAGGAGGAAGAAGAAGAAGACAAAGAAGTAGAAGAAGACTGGAGGAGGAAGAAGAAGAAGAAGAAGACTGGAGGAGGAAGAAGAAGAAGAAGAAGAAGATGAAAAAGCAGTAGAAGAAGACTGGAGGAGGAAGAGGAAGAAGAAGATGAAGAAGCAGACTGGATGAGGAATGAGGAGAGAAGAAGAAGAAGAAGAAGAAGGCTGTTGTATCCGTGTGTTAATGGAGACAGGGAATGCAGGAGTTGGTTTAACAGGTGTTTACTGAACAAAGTCTGGAGGTGAACTAAAAGATGCAAGACGCTATACAGGCTTATACACCCGAGTGGTCACTAACGGTATTACAGTACACAGGGGCTCTTAAAGGTACATACACTACAATTCCTCCCCTTTTAGATAATTAGTACATAACATTTTAAGTAATCATTAATTAACATGTTTACAAGAACAATAATCTACACATTTGCTGCAGTTAATCAATTATAAGTCAGTCTCTCTGGAGGCTGCCTGACTCGGTCCGGATAACGCCTCGGTGGTGTAGTAGTTTTCGGTGGTGTAGTAGGTTCTTTTGGCAAGGTCGATTCGGCTTGAATGCCAGTGTCGGGTTCATCTGGTTCCAGTATCACCGGATCGGAGGTAGATACTATGGGTATCTCTGCTTCATCATTAGGCGTATAGAGTTGTGGTGTAGGTTGTCCCTTTTCGGATGACTCTATGATCTGGTCAGCATGGCGCCTTATTATGCTTTCTCCAATGTCCATGGTATACATCAGAGGTCCTAGTCGTGTGCAAATAGTTCCAGGCTGCCATTTCTCGGTACGGTAGTCCCGGGCCAAAACTTGTTGACCTATCTGGAAGGTTCTAGTTGGCCTTTCATTCATGCCTTGAAATTGCCGGTTCTTTACGTCCCTTCTGATGTTTGGCTTGATCAAATCCAGCCGGCATCTTAGTCTTCTATTGAAAAACATCATGGCGGGAGTTTGGTTTGTAACCACATGTGTTGCATTCCTGTATGCAAACAAGAAGTTATCTACCTTATGTTGTAGATTTATGTCTTCATTACCCATGGCTTTTATGACCTTCTTGAAGGTCTGGACAAACCTTTCAGCTAATCCATTGGTGGCGGGATGGTATGGGGCGGACGTGTAGTGCTTAACCCCATTGTTTTTTAAGAACTTCCTGAATTCTTCGGACACAAATTGCGGTCCATTATCAGAACAGATCTGTTCAGGCAGCCCATTCCTGGCAAATATGGTCCTTAATACTGTGATGGTTTTTTCCGTGGTGGTGGAGGACATCTTTATTACCTCCGGCCACTTGGAGCGTGCATCCATCGCGATTAAGAACATTGAGTCCATAAATGGACCAGCAAAGTCGATATGTACCCTTTGCCATGGAGATGAGGGCCTCTCCCATGGATGGAGAGGGGTTTGTGGTGGGGCGTTTTGGACCTTCTGGCATCCTAGACAGCTCTTGGTCATTTCTTCGATGTCTCCATCGATACCTGGCCACCACACAAACGCTCTGGCTAGGTTTTTCATTTTCACTCCACCCAGATGCCCCTCGTGAAGCTCCTTTAGCACTTTATCCTGGAGTTTGGGTGGAATCACCACTCTGGATCCACACATCAAGGTTCCTCGGCACACTGACAGCTGTTCTCTTCTTTGCGAGAATGCTGGCAACAGTGGTTCGCTATGTGCTGGCCATCCCTTCACCGTTAAATCGTAGACTCGTGAGAGAGTCGGGTCATTTCTCGTTTCCTTTTCAATGGTAGAATTTGTTACTGGTAGACATTCCACTATGGTTGAGTGGAACATTTCCACTGGGTCCACTGTAGGTGCCTCTTCTACCGTTGGCAACGGTAGGCGCGATAAACCGTCAGCATTCCCATGCTGTTTTGATCCTTTGTATTCTATGTCATATTGGTGTGCCCCTAGGAAAAGGGACCACCTCTGTAGCCTTTGCGCTGTCATAATGGGAACGCCCTTTTTAGGGTTGAATATGGAGATGAGGGGTTGATGGTCAGTCAACAAGGTAAATTTTTGTCTGTGTAGGTAATGGTTGAATTTTTTCACCCCCCACACCAGGCTGAGTGCCTCCCTGTCGATCTGGGCATAGTTACGCTCAGCTGAGTTCAATGAGCGTGACGCAAAAGCTATCGGCCGCTCTGAGCCATCAGGGAATTTATGCGATAATACCACTCCTACGCCGTAAGGGGATGCATCGCACGCCAGTCTGATTGGCAGTGATGGGTTGTAATGAGCCAACACTTCCTTGGACGTGATCAAGCCTTTGCATTTATGGAAGGCACGTTTACAGTCTTCGCTCCATTTCCAAATTACTCCCGTTTGTAGCAGTGCGTTAAGAGGGTGCAGAACAGTTGACAAGTTCGGTAAAAATTTATGATAGTAATTTATCAATCCCAGGAACGACCTTAATTGTGAGACATTTTCAGGTGCTGGGGCTTTTATGACCGCTTCAATTTTTTCAGGTGACTTATGCAACCCTTCTTCGTTAATTATATGGCCACAATATGATATTTGTTTCTGGAAAAATTCGCACTTGGGGCGATTTGCTCGTAGGCCCCGTTCTCTCAGCCTAGTGAGCACCTGCTCCAAATTGGCAAGGTGCTCGTTGTCGTTTTCTCCTGTTACAAGGATGTCGTCTAGGTAGCATTGAGTCCCCGGAATCCCTTGCAGGACTTGCTCCATAGCTCTTTGCCAGATAGCTGGAGCTGATGCTACTCCGAAAACCAGTCAATTGTACTGGTACAGGCCTTTGTGTGTGTTTATCGTGAGATACTTTTTAGAGGCCTCCTCAACCTCCATCTGCAGATATGCCTGTGCCAAGTCAATTTTGGTGAAACGTTTCCCTCCGGATAGTGAGGCGAAAATATCTTCTATCCTCAGAAGAGGATACTGTACCGTGTGAAGGACCGGGTTTACAGTCACCTTGAAGTCCCCACAGATGCGAATTTTTCTCTGTTCTTCAGATTTATCATTATTCAACGTTTTCTTCATGACCGGGACGATGGGTGTTGCCCACTCGCTCCAATCTACCTTGGATAACACGCCTGCCTTTTCCAAATTCTCCAGCTCTGCCTCGACTGCTGGACGAATTGCGTATGGCACCGGCCTTGCCTTAAAAAACTTGGGAATTGCCGCATCTTCCACTTTTATTGAGGCGGTGACGCCTTTCAAGGTTCCTAGTTCCTGTTGAAACACTTCTTTGGCGTTGGCCAAGATGTCTTTTAATCGTTCAGGTATGACGTCATCATCATTTTTTTTCTTACTGGTCACCGTCAGTGCCTGAATGGAGTGCCAGTCTAAACGTATCTTCCTGATCCATTCACGTCCCAACAGCGGTGGGCCACCATCTTGCAGAATGTATAAATACAACTTCTGTATTTCCTTGCCGTTGTATACAACAGGCACCCTTATTTTCCCTCTGGGGTATACTTTCTGCCCCGTATATGTCTTCAAGATAATGGATGTGTCTTTCAAAGGTATATGCGGAAATAGCCGCTCGTAATCCCATCGACTTATGACGGTCAGAGCTGATCCTGTATCTAGCTCCATTTTAACTGGGGACCCCGCTATCATGAGGGTAACCCAAATGGTCTGGTAATCTTCTTTGGCAATTACATTATGTAATTTGAGACAGCTTAGTCTCTTGTTTTCGGAGTCGCTATCGCTCTTCTGGTCTTCGGAGCTACTGTCCGTCATCATTTGTACCTTTCTGTACTTTTCCTTATTGATTTTTTTTCTGTCAGTGGATTTTTTGTTTCCAGATCGGCATACACGTGCAATGTGTCCCATCTTTCCGCATTGCCTGCATGCTTTGTCCTTGAACCAGCAGTCCCTCTGGTCATGGGTGGATCTGCCGCAGCGATAACATCTCTCGAAACCCCGTGTCATTTCATGGGTGCCGAAGTCCTGTGGCTTTTGCTGTATCTCTGCAGCTCCTCTTGCTGCTGCTTCGTATGATACAGCCACACTGAAAGCCTTGTCCAGTGTCAAATCTTTCTCAGAAAGTAGCCTTTTCTGTGTTCCTTCACTTAGGAGACCGCAGACGAATTTGTCTCGTAGAGAATCTGCCAGACCTGCCCCGAATTGGCAGTGCTTTGACAGCTTTCTTAATTCGGTGAGGTAATCAGCGTTACTTTCATTCTTGTGCTGATTCCTCCTGAAGAATTTGAATCGTTCCGCTATCAGCAGTGTGGTTGGGTTTAAGTGCTCCTGTAGGGTATCAACAATCTCCTTAAAATTCTTGTCCATCGGTTTGGCTGGAGTGATTAAGTTTCGTGACAGCCCGTATGTCCTTGTGCCCATCAGATTTAGAAGTACCGATGCCTTTTTATCATCCTCTACTTCATTCGCTGTGCAATATACCTCCACTCTTTCCACATATGTGGTCCAATCCTCTATATTACTATCGAAAGCAGTAATATTGCCAGTCTTTGGCATCCTGAAAATCAAAAATGGCGCCTCCCGCGCTTTCCTTTCTTCCCTGCCGAGAAAAAATGACGCCTCCCGTGCTTTCCCACCGCTGCCGCTGCTGACAACGCTGTTCTCCGCGGTTTTTATTTACACAGATATTTTTAATAGTTGGAGACTCGTTCCCGCCGGACTCTCTGGGACTTTTCCCTCCCTCTGCTTGGTCCGAACGCCGACCTGCTTTGCAGCGCCGGCCGTCTCCCGAGTGCTCCACCCTCCGTCTGAGGAATCGATCTCCTTGAGGTGCTGCCGAATTGCAGGTAAGTCCATTTCCAATTCGTCGTCACTGTTGTATCCGTGTGTTAATGGAGACACGGAATGCAGGAGTTGGTTTAACAGGTGTTTACTGAACAAAGTCTGGAGGTGAACTAACAGATACAAGACGCTATACAGGCTTATATACACGAGTGGTCACTACCGGTATTACAGTACACAGGGGCTCTTAAAGGTACATACACTACAAAGACGACTGGAGGAGGAGGAGGAGGAGGAGGAAGAAGGGAGGAGGAGGAGGAGGAAGACTGGAGGAGGAGGAGGAAGACTGGAGGAGGAGGAGGAGGAAGACTGGAGGAGGAGGAGGAGGAGGAAGACTGGAGGAGGAGGAGGAGGAGGAGGAAGACTGGAGGAGGAGGAGGAAGACGAGGAGGAGGAGGAGGAGGAAGACTGGAGGAGGAGGAGGAGGAGGAAGACTGGAGGAGGAGGAGGAGGAGGAAGACTGGAGGAGGAGGAAGACTGG
The DNA here is from genome assembly GCF_052327205.1 of Somniosus microcephalus. Classification (NCBI taxonomy): domain Eukaryota; kingdom Metazoa; phylum Chordata; class Chondrichthyes; order Squaliformes; family Somniosidae; genus Somniosus; species Somniosus microcephalus. The sequence continues at coordinate 44,129,975 of NC_141008.1, forward strand.
AGGAGGAGGAAGACTGGAGGAGGAGGAAGACTGGAGGAGGAGGAGGAGGAGGAGGAAGACTGGAGGAGGAGGAGGAAGACGAGGAGGAGGAGGAGGAGGAAGACTGGAGGAGGAGGAGGAGGAGGAAGACTGGAGGAGGAGGAGGAGGAAGACTGGAGGAGGAGGAAGACTGGAGGAGGAGGAAGACTGGAGGAGGAGGAGGAGGAGGAGGAAGACTGGAGGAGGAGGAGGAGGAGGAGGAAGAAGACTGCAGGAGGAGGAGGAAGACGACTGGAGGAGGAGGAGGAGGAGGAGGAAGACGACTGGAGGAGGAGGAGGAGGAGGAGGAGGAAGATGACGAGGAGGAGGAGGAGGAGGAGGAAGACGACTGGAGTAGGAGGTGGAGGAAGACGACTGGAGGAGGAGGAGGAGGAGGAGGAAGACGACTGGAGGAGGAGGAGGAGGAGGAAGACGACTGGGGGAGGAGGAGGAGGAGGAAGACGACTGGAGGAGGAGGAGGAGGAGGAAGACGACTGGAGGAGGAGGAGGAGGAAGACGACTGGAGGAGGAGGAGGAGGAGGAAGACGACTGGAGGAGGAGGAGGAGGAAGACGACTGGAGGAGGAGGAGGAGGAGGAGGAAGACGACTGGAGGAGGAGGAGGAGGAGGAGGAAGACGACTGGAGGAGGAGGAGGAGGAGGACGAAGACGACTGGAGGAGGAGGAGGAGGAAGACGACTGGAGGAGGAGGAGGAGGAGGAGGAGGAAGACGACTGGAGGAGGAGGAGGAGGAGGAGGAGGAAGACGACTGGAGGAGGAGGAGGAGGAGGAGGAAGACGACTGGAGGAGGAGGAGGAGGAGGAGGAAGACGACTGGAGGAGGAGGAGGAGGAGGAAGACGACTGGAGGAGGAGGAGGAGGAGGAGGAGGACGACTGGAGGAGGAGGAGGAGGAAGACGACTGGAGGAGGAGGAGGAGGAAGACGACTGGAGGAGGAGGAGGAGGAGGAAGACGACTGGAGGAGGAGGAGGAGGAAGACGACTGGAGGAGGAGGAGGAGGAGGAGGAAGACGACTGGAGGAGGAGGAGGAGGAGGAGGAAGACGACTGGAGGAGGAGGAGGAGGAGGAGGAAGACGACTGGAGGAGGAGGAGGAGAGGAGACGACTGGAGGAGAAGGAGGAGGAGGAGGAAGACGACTGGAGGAGGAGGAGGAGGAGGAGGAAGACGACTGGAGGAGGAGGAGGAGGAGGAGGAAGACGACTGGAGGAGGAGGAGGAGGAGGAGGAAGACGACTGGAGGAGGAGGAGGAGGAGGAGGAAGACGACTGGAGGAGGAAGGAGGAGGAGGAGGAAGACGACTGGAAGAGGAGGAGGAGGAGGAGGAAGACGACTGGAGGAGGAGGAGGAGGAGGAGGAAGACGACTGGAGGAGGAGGAGGAGGAGGAGGAAGACGACTGGAGGAGGAGGAGGAGGAGGAGGAAGACGACTGGAGGAGGAGGAGGAGGAGGAGGAAGACGACTGGAGGAGGAGGAGGAGGAGGAAGACGACTGGAGGAGGAGGAGGAGGAGGAGGAAGACGACTGGAGGAGGAGGAGGAGGAGGAGGAAGACGACTGGAGGAGGAGGAGGAGGAGGAGGAAGACGACTGGAGGAGGAGGAGGACGACTGGAGGAGGAGGAGGAGGAGGAAGACGACTGGAGGAGGAGGAGGAGGAGGAGGAAGACGACTGGAGGAGGAGGAGGAGGAGGAGGAAGACGACTGGAGGAGGAGGAGGAGGAGGAGGAAGACGACTGGAGGAGGAGGAGGAGGAGGAGGAGGAGGAAGACGACTGGAGGAGGAGGAGGAGGAGGAGGAAGACGACTGGAGGAGGAGGAGGAGGAGGAGGAAGACGACTGGAGGAGGAGGAGGAGGAGGAGGAAGACGACTGGAGGAGGAGGAGGAGGAGGAGGAAGACGACTGGAGGAGGAGGAGGAGGAGGAGGAAGACGACTGGAGGAGGAGGAGGAGGAGGAGGAAGACGACTGGAGGAGGAGGAGGAGGAAGACGACTGGAGGAGGAGGAGGAGGAGGAGGAAGATCGACTGGATGGAGGTAGGAGTCTGAGAGAGAGGAGGAAGGCGACATGGAGGTCAGGGAGGGAAGGGAGCTGAGGAGGGGTGAGAAGACGACTGGGAGGACGGTGGAGTGAAGAAGACTGGAGGAGGAGGTTGGAAGACGACTGGAGGAGGAGGAGGAGGAGGAGGAAGACGACTGGAGGAGGAGGAGGAGGAGGAGGAAGACGACTGGAGGAGGAGGAGGAGGAGGAGGAAGACGACTGGAGGAGGAGGAGGAGGAGGAGGAAGACGACTGGAGGAGGAGGAGGAGGAGGAAGACGACTGGAGGAGGAGGAGGAGGAAGACGACTGGAGGAGGAGGAGGAGGAGGAGGAAGACGACTGGAGGAGGAGGAGGAGGAGGAGGAAGACGACTGGAGGAGGAGGAGGAGGAGGAGGAAGACGACTGGAGGAGGAGGAGGAGGAGGAAGACGACTGGAGGAGGAGGAGGAAGACGACTGGAGGAGGAGGAGGAGGAAGACGACTGGAGGAGGAGGAGGAGGAGGAGGAAGACGACTGGAGGAGGAGGAGGAAGACGACTGGAGGAGGAGGAGGAAGACGACTGGAGGAGGAGGAGGAAGACGACTGGAGGAGGAGGAGGAAGACGACTGGAGGAGGAGGAGGAAGACGACTGGAGGAGGAGGAGGAAGACGACTGGAGGGGGAGGAGGAAGACGACTGGAGGAGGAGGAGGAAGACGACTGGAGGAGGAGGAGGAAGACGACTGGAGGAGGAGGAGGAAGACGACTGGAGGAGGAGGAGGAAGACGACTGGAGGAGGAGGAGGAGGACGACTGGAGGAGGAGGAGGAGGAGGAAGACGACTGGAGGAGGAGGAGGAGGAGGAGGAAGACGACTGGAGGAGGAGGAGGAGGAGGAAGACGACTGGAGGAGGAGGAGGAGGAGGAGGAAGACGACTGGAGGAGGAGGAGGAGGAAGACGACTGGAGGAGGAGGAGGAAGACGACTGGAGGAGGAGGAGGAAGACGACTGGAGGAGGAGGAGGAAGACGACTGGAGGAGGAGGAGGAAGACGACTGGAGGAGGAGGAGGAAGACGACTGGAGGAGGAGGAGGAAGACGACTGGAGGAGGAGGAGGAAGAAGACTGGAGGAGGAGGAGGACGACTGGAGGAGGAGGAGGAGGAGGAAGACGACTGGAGGAGGAGGAGGAGGAGGAGGAAGACGACTGGAGGAGGAGGAGGAGGAGGAGGAAGACGACTGGAGGAGGAGGAGGAGGAGGAGGAGGAAGACGACTGGAGGAGGAGGAGGAAGAAGACAACTGGAGGAGGAGGAGGAGGAGGAGGAAGACGACTGGAGGAGGAGGACGAAGACGACTGGAGGAGGAGGAGGAGGCAGACGACTGGAGGACGAGGAGGAAGACGACTGGAGGAGGAGGAGGAAGACGACTGGAGGAGGAGGAGGAGGAGGAGGAAGACGACTGGAGGAGGAGGAGGAAGACGACTGGAGGAGGAGGAGGAAGACGACTGGAGGAGGAGGAGGAAGACGACTGGAGGAGGAGGAGGAAGACGACTGGAGGAGGAGGAGGAAGACGACTGGAGGAGGAGGAGGAAGACGACTGGAGGAGGAGGAGGAAGAAGACTGGAGGAGGAGGAGGAGGACGACTGGAGGAGGAGGAGGAGGAGGAAGACGACTGGAGGAGGAGGAGGAGGAGGAGGAAGACGACTGGAGGAGGAGGAGGAGGAGGAGGAAGACGACTGGAGGAGGAGGAGGAAGACGACTGGAGGAGGAGGAGGAAGACGACTGGAGGAGGAGGAGGAAGAAGACTGGAGGAGGAGGAGGACGACTGGAGGAGGAGGAGGAGGAGGAAGACGACTGGAGGAGGAGGAGGAGGAGGAGGAAGACGACTGGAGGAGGAGGAGGAGGAGGAGGAAGACGACTGGAGGAGGAGGAGGAGGAGGAGGAGGAAGACGACTGGAGGAGGAGGAGGAAGAAGACAACTGGAGGAGGAGGAGGAGGAGGAAGACGACTGGAGGAGGAGGACGAAGACGACTGGAGGAGGAGGAGGAGGAAGACGACTGGAGGACGAGGAGGAAGACGACTGGAGGAGGAGGAGGAAGACGACTGGAGGAGGAGGAGGAGGAGGAGGAAGACGACTGGAGGAGGAGGAGGAAGACGACTGGAGGAGGAGGAGGAAGACGACTGGAGGAGGAGGAGGAAGACGACTGGAGGAGGAGGAGGAAGACGACTGGAGGAGGAGGAGGAAGACGACTGGAGGAGGAGGAGGAAGACGACTGGAGGAGGAGGAGGAAGAAGACTGGAGGAGGAGGAGGACGACTGGAGGAGGAGGAGGAGGAGGAAGACGACTGGAGGAGGAGGAGGAGGAGGAGGAAGACGACTGGAGGAGGAGGAGGAGGAAGATGACTGGAGGAGGAGGAGGAGGAGGAGGAAGACGACTGGAGGAGGAGGAGGAAGACGACTGGAGGAGGAGGAGGAAGACGACTGGAGGAGGAGGAGGAAGACGACTGGAGGAGGAGGAGGAAGACGACTGGAGGAGGAGGAGGAGGAGGAGGAAGACGACTGGAGGAGGAGGAGGAGGAGGAGGAAGACGACTGGAGGAGGAGGAGGAAGAAGACGACTGGAGGAGGAGGAGGAGGAGGAGGAAGACGACTGGAGGAGGAGGAGGAGGAGGAGGAGGAAGACGACTGGAGGAGGAGGAGGAAGAAGACGACTGGAGGAGGAGGAGGAGGAGGAGGAAGACGACTGGAGGAGGAGGACGAAGACGACTGGAGGAGGAGGAGGAGGAAGACGACTGGAGGACGAGGAGGAAGACGACTGGAGGAGGAGGAGGAAGACGACTGGAGGAGGAGGAGGAGGAGGAGGAAGACGACTGGAGGAGGAGGAGGAGGAGGAGGAAGACGACTGGAGGAGGAGGAGGAAGAAGACGACTGGAGGAGGAGGAGGAGGAGGAGGAAGACGACTGGAGGAGGAGGACGAAGACGACTGGAGGAGGAGGAGGAGGAAGACGACTGGAGGACGAGGAGGAAGACGACTGGAGGAGGAGGAGGAAGACGACTGGAGGAGGAGGAGGAGGAGGAGGAAGACGACTGGAGGAGGAGGAGGAGGAGGAGGAAGACGACTGGAGGAGGAGGAGGAGGAAGACGACTGGGAGGAGGAGGAGGAGGAAGACGACTGGAGGAGGAGGAGGAGGAGGAGGAAGACGACTGGAGGAGGAGGAGGAAGACGACTGGAGGAGGAGGAGGAAGACGACTGGAGGAGGAGGAGGAAGACGACTGGAGGAGGAGGAGGAAGACGACTGGAGGAGGAGGAGGAAGACGACTGGAGGAGGAGGAAGACGACTGGAGGAGGAGGAGGAAGACGACTGGAGGAGGAGGAGGAAGACGACTGGAGGGGGAGGAGGAAGACGACTGGAGGAGGAGGAGGAAGACGACTGGAGGAGGAGGAGGAAGACGACTGGAGGAGGAGGAAGACGACTGGAGGAGGAGGAGGAAGACGACTGGAGGAGGAGGAGGAAGACGACTGGAGGGGGAGGAGGAAGACGACTGGAGGAGGAGGAGGAAGACGACTGGAGGAGGAGGAGGAAGACGACTGGAGGAGGAGGAGGAAGACGACTGGAGGAGGAGGAGGAAGACGACTGGAGGAGGAGGAGGAAGACGACTGGAGGAGGAGGAGGAGGACGACTGGAGGAGGAGGAGGAGGAAGACGACTGGAGGAGGAGGAGGAGGAGGAGGAAGACGACTGGAGGAGGAGGAGGAGGAAGATGACTGGAGGAGGAGGAGGAGGAGGAGGAAGACGACTGGAGGAGGAGGAGGAAGACGACTGGAGGAGGAGGAGGAAGACGACTGGAGGAGGAGGAGGAAGACGACTGGAGGAGGAGGAGGAAGACGACTGGAGGAGGAGGAGGAGGAGGAAGACGACTGGAGGAGGAGGAGGAGGAGGAGGAAGATGACTGGAGGAGGAGGAGGAGGAGGAGGAAGACGACTGGAGGAGGAGGAGGAGGAGGAGGAAGACGACTGGAGGAGGAGGAGGAGGAGGAAGACGACTGGAGGAGGAGGAGGAGGAAGACGACTGGAGGAGGAGGAGGAGGAGGAGGAAGACGACTGGAGGAGGAGGAGGAGGAGGAGGAAGACGACTGGAGGAGGAGGAGGAGGAGGAAGACGACTGGAGGAGGAGGAGGAAGACGACTGGAGGAGGAGGAGGAGGAAGACGACTGGAGGAGGAGGAGGAGGAGGAAGACGACTGGAGGAGGAGGAGGAAGACGACTGGAGGAGGAGGAGGAAGACGACTGGAGGAGGAGGAGGAAGACGACTGGAGGAGGAGGAGGAAGACGACTGGAGGAGGAGGAGGAAGACGACTGGAGGGGGAGGAGGAAGACGACTGGAGGGGGAGGAGGAAGACGACTGGAGGAGGAGGAGGAAGACGACTGGAGGAGGAGGAGGAAGACGACTGGAGGAGGAGGAGGAAGACGACTGGAGGAGGAGGAGGAAGACGACTGGAGGAGGAGGAGGAAGACGACTGGAGGAGGAGGAGGAAGACGACTGGAGGAGGAGGAGGAGGACGACTGGAGGAGGAGGAGGAGGAGGAAGACGACTGGAGGAGGAGGAGGAGGAGGAGGAAGACGACTGGAGGAGGAGGAGGAGGAGGAAGACGACTGGAGGAGGAGGAGGAGGAGGAGGAAGACGACTGGAGGAGGAGGAGGAAGACGACTGGAGGAGGAGGAGGAAGACGACTGGAGGAGGAGGAGGAAGACGACTGGAGGAGGAGGAGGAAGACGACTGGAGGAGGAGGAGGAAGACGACTGGAGGAGGAGGAGGAAGACGACTGGAGGAGGAGGAGGAAGAAGACTGGAGGAGGAGGAGGAGGACGACTGGAGGAGGAGGAGGAGGAGGAAGACGACTGGAGGAGGAGGAGGAGGAGGAGGAAGACGACTGGAGGAGGAGGAGGAGGAGGAGGAAGACGACGGGAGGAGGAGGAGGAGGAGGAGGAGGAAGACGACTGGAGGAGGAGGAGGAAGAAGACGACTGGAGGAGGAGGAGGAGGAGGAGGAAGACGACTGGAGGAGGAGGACGAAGACGACTGGAGGAGGAGGAGGAGGAAGACGACTGGAGGACGAGGAGGAAGACGACTGGAGGAGGAGGAGGAAGACGACTGGAGGAGGAGGAGGAAGACGACTGGAGGAGGAGGAGGAGGAGGAGGAAGACGACTGGAGGAGGAGGAGGAGGAGGAAGACGACTGGAGGAGGAGGAGGAGGAAGACGACTGGGAGGAGGAGGAGGAGGAAGACGACTGGAGGAGGAGGAGGAAGACGACTGGAGGAGGAGGAGGAAGACGACTGGAGGAGGAGGAGGAAGACGACTGGAGGAGGAGGAGGAAGACGACTGGAGGAGGAGGAGGAGGAGGAGGAGGAAGACGACTGGAGGAGGAGGAGGAGGAGGAAGACGACTGGAGGAGGAGGAAGACGACTGGAGGAGGAGGAGGAAGAAGACGACTGGAGGAGGAGGAGGAGGAGGAGGAAGACGACTGGAGGAGGAGGAGGACGAAGACGACTGGAGGAGGAGGAGGAGGAAGACGACTGGAGGAGGAGGAGGAAGACGACTGGAGGAGGAGGAGGAAGACGACTGGAGGAGGAGGAGGAAGACGACTGGAGGAGGAGGAGGAGGAAGACGACTGGAGGAGGAGGAGGAGGAGGAGGAAGACGACTGGAGGAGGAGGAGGAGGAGGAGGAAGACGACTGGAGGAGGAGGAGGAGAGGAAGACGACTGGAGGAGGAGGAGGAAGACGACTGGAGGAGGAGGAGGAAGACGACTGGAGGAGGAGGAGGAAGACGACTGGAGGAGGAGGAGGAGGAGGAAGACGACTGGAGGAGGAGGAGGAGGAGGAGGAAGACGACTGGAGGAGGAGGAGGAGGAGGAAGACGACTGGAGGAGGAGGAGGAGGAGGAGGAAGACGACTGGAGGAGGAGGAGGAGGAGGAGGAAGACGACTGGAGGAGGAGGAGGAGGAGGAGGAAGATGACTGGAGGAGGAGGAGGAGGAAGACTGGAGGAGGAGGAGGAAGACTGGAGGAGGAGGAGGAGGAAGACTGGAGGAGGAGGAGGAGGAGGAAGACTGGAGGAGGAGGAGGAGGAGGAGGAAGACTGGAGGAGGAGGAGGAAGACGAGGAGGAGGAGGAGGAGGAAGACTGGAGGAGGAGGAGGAGGAGGAAGACTGGAGGAGGAGGAAGACTGGAGGAGGAGGAAGACTGGAGGAGGAGGAAGACTGGAGGAGGAGGAAGACTGGAGGAGGAGGAGGAGGAGGAGGAAGACTGGAGGAGGAGGAGGAAGACGAGGAGGAGGAGGAGGAGGAAGACTGGAGGAGGAGGAGGAGGAAGACTGGAGGAGGAGGAGGAGGAAGACTGGAGGAGGAGGAGGAGGAAGACTGGAGGAGGAGGAAGACTGGAGGAGGAGGAAGACTGGAGGAGGAGGAGGAGGAGGAGAAGACTGGAGGAGGAGGAGGAGGAGGAAGAAGACTGCAGGAGGAGGAGGAAGACGACTGGAGGAGGAGGAGGAGGAGGAAGACGACTGGAGGAGGAGGAGGAGGAGGAGGAAGATGACGAGGAGGAGGAGGAGGAGGAAGACGACTGGAGTAGGAGGTGGAGGAAGACGACTGGAGGAGGAGGAGGAGGAGGAGGAGGAAGACGACTGGAGGAGGAGGAGGAGGAGGAAGACGACTGGGGGAGGAGGAGGAGGAGGAAGACGACTGGAGGAGGAGGAGGAGGAGGAAGACGACTGGAGGAGGAGGAGGAGGAAGACGACTGGAGGAGGAGGAGGAGGAGGAAGACGACTGGAGGAGGAGGAGGAGGAAGACGACTGGAGGAGGAGGAGGAGGAGGAGGAAGACGACTGGAGGAGGAGGAGGAGGAGGAGGAAGACGACTGGAGGAGGAGGAGGAGGAGGACGAAGACGACTGGAGGAGGAGGAGGAGGAAGACGACTGGAGGAGGAGGAGGAGGAGGAGGAGGAAGACGACTGGAGGAGGAGGAGGAGGAGGAGGAGGAAGACGACTGGAGGAGGAGGAGGAGGAGGAGGAAGACGACTGGAGGAGGAGGAGGAGGAGGAGGAAGACGACTGGAGGAGGAGGAGGAGGAGGAAGACGACTGGAGGAGGAGGAGGAGGAGGAGGAGGACGACTGGAGGAGGAGGAGGAGGAAGACGACTGGAGGAGGAGGAGGAGGAAGACGACTGGAGGAGGAGGAGGAGGAGGAAGACGACAGTAGGAGGAGGAGGAGGAAGACGACTGGAGGAGGAGGAGGAGGAGGAGGAAGACGACTGGAGGAGGAGGAGGAGGAGGAGGAAGACGACTGGAGGAGGAGGAGGAGGAGGAGGAAGACGACTGGAGGAGGAGGAGGACGACTGGAGGAGAAGGAGGAGGAGGAGGAAGACGACTGGAGGAGGAGGAGGAGGAGGAGGAAGACGACTGGAGGAGGAGGAGGAGGAGGAGGAAGACGACTGGAGGAGGAGGAGGAGGAGGAGGAAGACGACTGGAGGAGGAGGAGGAGGAGGAGGAAGACGACTGGAGGAGAAGGAGGAGGAGGAGGAAGACGACTGGAGGAGGAGGAGGAGGAGGAGGAAGACGACTGGAGGAGGAGGAGGAGGAGGAGGAAGACGACTGGAGGAGGAGGAGGAGGAGGAGGAAGACGACTGGAGGAGGAGGAGGAGGAGGAGGAAGACGACTGGAGGAGGAGGAGGAGGAGGAGGAAGACGACTGGAGGAGGAGGAGGAGGAGGAAGACGACTGGAGGAGGAGGAGGAGGAGGAGGAAGACGACTGGAGGAGGAGGAGGAAGAGGAGGAAGACGACTGGAGGAGGAGGAGGAGGAGGAGGAAGACGACTGGAGGAGGAGGAGGACGACTGGAGGAGGAGGAGGAGGAGGAGGAAGACGACTGGAGGAGGAGGAGGAGGAGGAGGAAGACGACTGGAGGAGGAGGAGGAGGAGGAGGAAGACGACTGGAGGAGGAGGAGGAGGAGGAGGAAGACGACTGGAGGAGGAGGAGGAGGAGGAGGAGGAGGAGGAGGAAGGCGACTGGAGGAGAAGGAGGAGGAGGAGGAAGACGACTGGAGGAGGAGGAGGAGGAGGAGGAAGACGACTGGAGGAGGAGGAGGAGGAAGACGACTGGAGGAGGAGGAGGAGGAGGAGGAAGACGACTGGAGGAGGAGGAGGAGGAGGAGGAAGACGACTGGAGGAGGAGGAGGAGGAGGAAGACGACTGGAGGAGGAGGAGGAGGAGGAGGAAGACGACTGGAGGAGGAGGAGGAGGAGGAGGAAGGCGACTGGAGGAGGAGGAGGAGGAGGAGGAAGGCGACTGGAGGAGGAGGAGGAGGAGGAGGAAGGCGACTGGAGGAGGAGGAGGAGGAGGAGGAAGACGACTGGAGGAGGAGGAAGACGACTGGAGGAGGAGGAGGAGGAGGAGGAAGACGACTGGAGGAGGAGGAGGAGGAGGAAGACGACTGGAGGAGGAGGAGGAGGAGGAGGAAGATGACTGGAGGAGGAGGAGGAGGAGGAGGAAGACGACTGGAGGAGGAGGAGGAGGAGGAGGAAGACGACTGGAGGAGGAGGAGGAGGAGGAAGACGACTGGAGGAGGAGGAGGAGGAAGACGACTGGAGGAGGAGGAGGAGGAGGAGGAAGACGACTGGAGGAGGAGGAGGAGGAGGAGGAAGACGACTGGAGGAGGAGGAGGAGGAGGAAGACGACTGGAGGAGGAGGAGGAAGACGACTGGAGAGGAGGAGGAGGAAGAC